>NW_010419112.1:62279-73483 GCF_000710305.1 Buceros rhinoceros silvestris
AAAGAAGTTTACAAGCATAAAAATTACCTTTGTGTCTTGTAAGGCAACACAATCTCCAGCTCCCCATGGTCATTTGTCATAAGAAAATAAAAGTGTTTAATGGTACTGACAAATGCTACATCTTTAGTCTTCTCTGAGAGCCGAGAACTTTTGGTCATGGATTAGATAGTAGCCAGCCATGCATGCCACATCTATACAAAACACAGATCTTTAGTTCAAACTTTCCACTTTAAAAAAATGTACATCTTTCAGGCATTTTTCAAACAGCTACTCCTAATTGCTGGACATACCTAATAATGTTTGTAACTTAACATCTCATAGAAAAGCCACGTGAGGCAGGAAAATTCCATTGTATCTCTTATCAACAGTTTCTCATTTCACAGAGGTGAAGGCAAAGGTAAATCAAAATTCTATCCAGAACTGCTGGAAGACTAGACATAAGGTGAACAGGCTTTCAAAATAGTCATGTAAGAGTTTCCTTGGCCATGGCCAGACGTGGAAGTGTTAAAGGCAATACAAGGAAGACAGGTTTGCAAGGTCTGAGTTCGAGCTGAAGAGGAAACAAGTGAGACGGCTGCCATCAGGCTGACCTGTTGTGTCTTCTGGTTTCTTCGCAGTTTTCCATCTGCCTCTGCCCATCTGGTGACCCTTGCCTTCTACTTTGACGGCAAACTCTTGAGACTTTGGGGGGTTTGGGACTTTTGGAGCCTGTACTGTACTTGGAACAAATCCACATGTCCTAGTCATGAATGAGGGTCCCTCATGTAATGATATTGACAATAGTGATGGACCAGAATTTCCATCCTTTGGGAAATCCAGATGTTGTGATTATTTTCTCTTCTGGAACCAAAAGCAGATATTTCTCACAGAAAGGAAGTTATTTAAAGAAAATTAATGAGCACCATTTTATCTGAATGACACCAAACTTAGGTCTGTTAAGTGTTACACGTAAAACAATCAGCACAGTATTAACAGTTCGCAGAAGCACAGAATCGTTTTGGTTGGAAGAGACCTTTAAGATCATCAAGTCCAACTATTAATCCAGCACTGCCAAGTCACCACTAAACCATGACACCAAGCACCACATCTACATGTCTTTTAAATACCTCCAGGGATGGGGACTTCCCTGAACAGCCTTTTCCAGTGCTTTACAACCCTCTCTGTGAAGAAATTTTTCCTAATATCCAGCCTACACTTCCCCTGGCACAACCTGAAGCTGATGGCTCTCGTCCTATCCCTTGTTACTTGGGAGAAGTAACAGATCCCCACCTCGCTACAACCTCCTTTCAGGTAGTTGTAGAGAGTTGTTAATATGACCTATGAGTCTAAATAAAAGCAATCAAAATGCCAGTGACATGGCAAACCTTTTTATGTTTGAAGGTAGATTTTGTCTTTTGAAGAAGATTTTGTCTTATTGTAACAAAATGTTTCAGCATTACTAAAATAAAACTATAGAGTCACAACTTCTTATCTTTGGAAACATCACAAGAGATGACACATTCCTGAAAAATATTTCATAGTGATGAAGCTACCCTTGTTGGACAGATAGCTGTTTTTTTCAGAAAAGCTCTAACTTAGAGAGTTTAGCTTTGGACTGATGCTAGAACTCTGCGTAATAAAATAATGAGAGGACTTGCATTTTTGACAGCTCTGGATGGAAGAAAATCTATGAATGAGTGAACAACGAAACTCTCCCTGCCTTTACATTCAAGACGGGTTTCTGCTAAGCACCCAAACAGAACCAGGGCAACAGAACCTGGAAAAAGCTACACATCTGTAGTGAAATACATACAACTACAATAAGGAACAGTATCAACTCCATTGTGCCCAGATACAAATTCACTCTTTTTTTTTTTAAATACCTGAAGATTTTTTAATAAAAGCATTGTTTTTGAGTTAGCATCTGATAAGTTATGTGGTTATGACCATTACATGAACAGATCATGCAATTCACCACTCAGAGGGTTTAAACACTTCAGCGATTGCCTTTGCCTGGTGGATGAATTTGCAGGAGGGAAAGCAATTAACGGTTCTGTCCATGCCCGCTTTCCTAACTCAGGCCCAACATTTCAGAGATATCAGAGAGCAAAGACATAGACATGCTCAAGCAGGTCCAGAGGAGGGCCGTGAAGATGGTCAGGCAGCTGGAGCACCTCCTTTATGAGGACAGGCTGAGAGAGTTGAGGTTGTTCAGCCTGTAGAAGAAAAGGCTCTGGAGAGATCTTATTGCGACCTTCCAGTACTTTCCTAGAGGAAAGATGGGGAGGGACTTTAATCAGGACGGGTAGTGATAGGACAAGGGATAATGGTTTTAAACTGAAAGAGAGTGGATTTAGATTAGATGTTAGGAAGCAAATTCTTTTCTGTGAGGGTGGTAAGGCATTGTAACATGTTGCCCAAAGAGATTGTGGATGCCCCATCCCTGGAAATGTTCAAGGCTAGGTTGAATGGGTCTTTGAGCAACCTGGTCTAGTGGAATATGTCCCTGCCCATGGCAGGGGTGTTGGAACTAGATGATTTTTAAGGTTCCTTCCAACCCAAACCATTCGATGATTCTATGAACGCACTGTGAAAACACAAGTCCACTATTTCCATAAATGCATGGAAACCAACAACATTCAACAAAGAAAAAAATGGGAGTGGTGGGCTCTCTGCTTTCATCATCCTCACAGGGGCTTCATGAAAGCACTCAGCATCATTCTTCCAGTTCTCCAGCATCTCAGTCTTGGCTCAGCGTGTAAGTAGTAAGTGGGTAACTTTGCTTATGTTTTATTATGAAAAAAGAGAGAGAAAGAAAGAAGCAGCAAACCCAAACTGATTCTGATCCAAGGGCCTTTTCCATTTCCCATGAAAGATTCACATTCTTTGGCCTTATAAATAAGTTTATGTTAACAGACTAACATCATAAATAACAGCCCAGTTTGAAGCTGGCAAAAAGACGAACCGCATCTATCAAATGTGGCTCACCTCCATGAGTCTAAACTAGGCTATGAAAATATAACTGACCTGATTACACGAGACACCCCTGAAAGACAATGTGCTGGGCACACGCGCTTTACCTCTCATGACACTGCTGCTGGAGTGCTGTGTGAGAGCCGGCCTGCCTCCTTTAGGAAGCTGGTGTAGGGATTGACGTGCCAAAAGAAAAGGAGTCACTAACTGCATGATTCATCACAGCTTCCTTTAGAGCTCTGTCTCCTCATACAGATGGCAAGGGGATGTCAACACATGCAGAAAACAATCCCCTCTTACCTCTTCCCACCCAAAATCTTTACCATGTTTCAGGGTTTGGAGCACCAAGTATCTGTGAGAGGAGATCTATTGGGCTCACCTTCTTGTTTTTAGTTTAATGGCTAGCAGGGCTGCTGCCCAATGATGGCAGCACCTTGGTTAGCCCATGTTCAGCATGGCTGAACATGTTCAGCACATTCAGCATGTTCAGCATCTCCGTTTGTCCAATGAGCCACAGTGCAGACCTTGTGCTTCAGGGTTGAGCCCAGCACAGTATGGGCCAAATCCCCACGAGAATTTATTGGAGAAAGGAAAAAGTGATGGAGTCCAGAGGCAGACAGGAAATACCACTGTCCCAGTCAGAGAACTCTGCTTTCAACACCCTTGTTTTTCCAGTGGGCTCAAAAATCAACATTCCTTGGGGAGCGATTAGTTTAAACACCTTGGTGTGGAGGACCACTTTCCCACCATGCTCATTACTGTCGCTGCTTGTCAGCATGCTGCTTGCATCAGGTCCTTTTCATTCCTTTGCCACTGATGTTCTAATCAGTCTCTGAGCAGTTCATCATAAATGTCCCCTATCGATTGAGCCTCTCTGCCTGTGCAATGTTTTCATAGCAAAATCAGACCAGGCAAAATAGACTGGAAACTTCAACCAGATTCAGCTCCAGGCTGGTGCCAGTAGAGTGCTGGGACAGCACAGACTGGTGTTGTGGGACCCAAGATTTCCTTCTACCATCAGTTCTTGCTGTCTGTGTGGCCTTAAGAAAATTACAGTAACTTCAGACTAGACTGTGGTCTGAGTTACAGGCAAGGGTGTTGAATCTGTTGCGTTCATTCGTAAAATGTGCTTGTAATACTTCTTGAGGCCTTCTGGTATCTGCACAGTAGAGGTGCAAGGGAAACAAGTTCAATTGTTCATGGAGATCCAGAAACTGGAGCCAATAACGGACTTTTGTCTGTCTTCAACCCTACAGCAGGTAAAATTTGCCAATTTTGGCAGTTACATTGTCAGCTTTGGTTCAGCTGACCTTAATCTCCTGGAAAGCAGGAATCCAAGAAAGAAACCCTATATGTGTGCGTGCGAGAGAGAGTGAAACTGAGTGAGTGAGTGAGTGAGTGAGTGAGTGAGTGAGTGAGTGAGTGAGATGCTGCCCTACTGAATTTCAATAGCCCAACTTCAGCTCATGAGCTTTCTCCATGGGTCTAGACACATGAATAGCTCACCACAAGAAACACTAAGGTGCAAATTGGAGCATGTCAGCTGCTCCACAATCAAGGTGTAAGCTTGCAAGCCACAATGGATGCAAGGCAGTCCAGCCCTTGCTCTTTGACAGTAAAGCTACTTCATATTTAATGCAAGAGCTTAACCACAGCTACCTCACAGTGCCAAGAGCAAGCACAAGTTACCATGGACTAGCTGATGTGCTGTAAGTCTACACCATATATCACAACTTGCTTAAAAATAGGTGGCCGTTGGGCGTGAAGATGATGAGGGCAGCAAGACCGGCTTTGGGCTCTCCAGATGATAAGAACCTGCTTGACCCCTGGTGCTGCAGGGTCTTGGCAACAAACTGCTGCAATGCAGCAATGCTCTGAATTCCTAAACCTGGGGCCACGTTCAGTGGTGTCTGCTGGGGTGTCCAGACAAGCTTGGTGCACCATCTCTCTTCCTCACAAAGTGACTCACCAGCACTATCCCCAAAGGTGCAGCAGTGTTGTCTTCACATTTTGCTAGGAATTCATTTTTGTCCATGATGTATAGGTGTGCTCCAGGGCTCTGTGCTGGGAGCACCAGGAGTCTCTGCAGCTTTTGGGGTGTTTTTCCTGAGCTGTGAGAGCCAGGCCTTGGGTTTCCAATGCAGAAGAGCAGACACTAGAATGCAGACCTCATCGCAGGATGAAACCATCAAGGTCAGACTGAACTCAGATGAGCCGGGGGAGGGGGGGAACTCTGATGTGGAAGGAAAACAAATCTCCCACAGCCACACTCCTGCTCCCTCTGCAGTGCTATGAACCTTTAAAGCCCCTTTCCTCACCGATGTGCTCCTACAGTCCCCAACTCAGCCCAGTTCTGCACCCCCAGCTCCCTGACACCACCTCCCATTGTCCCACTGGGAACCTTGCGGGGACAGCATTGCCTGAGGGTTCTTGCTGCATGGTACATTTTTGACTGCAGAGTTGAGAAACCTCAAGTCACCTCTGCTTGGATTGCTTCATGGTGACAAGTTTCTCTGGGCATATTCCCCACCAGTTGGTGGGGAAACACTCCAACTCATGCTCCCAATGCTCCCAATATCCTCAAATTAAGTGGTAAGTGTAAAGAATTTAGATACAGTCCCAAGGACAAGGAATCCCAAATCCTGAGTCTGCTATTCTTGGCCTTTCACAGTGACATAAAAAAGCCAAATTTTTACAAGACTTTTTGCTAAACTGAGATTGGCTTCTTGGAGGTGCTGCTTTAGGTCCAGCTCTGATGAATTTCGGGCACGAACATTCTCTGATGGTGAAAAAGCCTTTTCAGGTGTTTCAAGCCAGGCATCCCAAATCAGTGACCACTTTTGAAAACAAAAACGTAGGTCTGGGAACCCATTCCCGCTAAGTCTCGTTTATGCGAGTGCCCTGCTACAATGGCCTGCTTGTCTGTGTGAAGGCCAGACCCTGAGTAAGGATTTGCAGACTCAGCCTCCTAATCACAGCCAGTGGAATCCTGGCCCTACTGAAATCAAGGGAATTTTCCCTTTGACTTCAGCTGGGACCTGGATTTCGCCTTCTGTGTTCCCACCTACAAAATGCGATTAGCCAGGCTGCTTTTCTCGCAGGAGTATTGGGAGGTTGTGGTCATTAGTGGCTACAAAGCATTATCTGATTTCTTAAGGGTGGAAGCTGCTGTTGAAACCCAAAACATTGTCAGTACAGCTTTTAAAATCACATTGCTTCTTGAGCATTTTGCAAACAAGCAAACAGAATGCCTGAAGCTCCCCAAAATAAAATAACTTCACCTTTAGCACTTGAACTTGGAAGTACCATATGTCAACCTGGGAGTGCAGTGTCTGCATTTCATGAGCTGCAAAAACTCCCTGAGGGAGATCTAGGGACCGCAAAAAGTTCTTTGGGGGGCTCTTTTGTACTGAAACGAGGGAACTCTCAGCGGGCTTACCCAGCTGCTGGAAATTCTTCCACAGACACTGATGTGCAGCGCTGTTCCAAAACAAATATCTCCGAGTCCCGCACTTCATCCATCTGTTTCGCATTTCAAGGAGTTAGTGTTCCACACACAAGTGTGTTAAGAGACTGAGAGAGCAAGCTGGACCAACAAAGGCTCATTAAAGAACAGGGGGAAAAAAAGAAATAGAGGGGGGAGAAAAGAAGAGGAAAACAGAAAGCAAGCTATTTTCCAAATATTGTATGCAGAGCCATTAGGCAGGGTTAGCACGGAGCTGCAAAGGCCAGTGAGAAACCAAACAATCTCCCCACTAAGACCCCTCTGAAATATAAAACATTAAGTTCCAGCTCAGAACAATACAGAGAGTTCAAGCAGAAGCACATTGATGTCAGGGCAAGTCAAATTTGTCCCTGATGTCAAATCATTGGCTGCAGAGCAGTTGCACCAGGAATGAAGGAGGCTGCAGGTTCCTATCACTAGACCTGACTTCTGCTACATTTAAACTCTTAAAAGATACACGGTGCTGACCAATAAAAACTAAAAGAAAAGTCAGGGCCATTTTTGTAGTTCCCTACATCTGATCCAAACCTCTCAGACTGCTGGAGCCCTAAGTGAACTGCTCCGCAGCTTTTGTTTTCTGTAATTGTCCCTCACACAGTGCGCTGTGGGGACTGCTGAATGCATTTCATACATTTTTTGGCAGCGGTGTTCTGTGTTGTGTTAAGGGTTCATTAATCTGCTTGCCACTAGGCCCCTGTGAAAAGAGGAAATTGTTTCACACTTGCTGAAAGACAGAGAAAAGAGTTTAGAGAGGAAGGAGAAACATTAAATGGGAAATACAAGCGACGGAGAGACAGGTTTGGAGTAGTGCTTTGTCACTTCTCGAATCGTACAAAGGCTAACATGTGAACTCGGAGAATGCGACAGACTTTTGTTCAGGGAAACTGTGCTACTGTGTCATTAATTAGCCCAAGCCGGGAGATTTGGCTGCAGCTCATCTCTGCTCAGATTGTGTGAGCTGAAACAATCGAGGCCCATTTCCAGGCTAAGATGGCAAAGGAAATGAAGGGGGCGTCGGGAAGATATTTGTAGAAGGAGCAAGTAAAGAGTAAACTGACATCCTGAATCAAAGAAACAATCACTTCAGGGGAAAGAGGCCAGCAATATTTTCCTGAGAAAGACAGGGTGGCACTGGCACATGTTGTGTCTGCCAAGTGATGTCCAGCCGCTTGAATGGGTTCATCCAATTAACTTGGTCTGGATTCTCTGTGAGGTACCCAAGGCATTGCTGCAGCTGAGGTTCAGATATAAAACACTCTCAAGGCCTGGAGATACATTTCAGCTCCCAATATGCTTTCTAAGCCTTTTTTTTAAACTCCCTGGCGTACAAAACAGGACTGGAAAGAGCACAGGGCTCCTGGGTTTCACACCGCTCTGTGGATGTAGATGGTTGGAAGAAAGCACCAGGGGAAATAATTTTCTCCCATATCTTGTGGTTGCCCATTGGTAGCAGCAAGTCCTCTGCAGAGGCAGAAGTGAGAGCAAGAGCAGTTGTCACCACTTTTCACAACACAGAGCCCTTTGGGAACAGTTCTGTGGGTACTGCTGACTTCAATGCCTTATGTGTAGCTACTCATATACATGAGGGTTGCAGGATCAGGGCCAATACTGCTAAAGCAGTGAAGATCAGACATGCAGTAAGGATGACATACTGCGTTTTCACCAAAAATCAACACACTGCTGTGGTTTGAGTTTACAGGCCTATCAAGCATCCCTCTAAAGACAAGTGGAAATTCTGATAAATGGTTTCAGCATCGCCTCGCACAAAAATGTCCTAACCGGGGTGGGCTTTAGCTTTTCTCAGTGATTATAAACCGGTTAGGCAAAATAAAATCTGAGAATAATTTAGGTGGGGAATAATCTATTTTATCTGGACCATAAAAATACAAGACTAGAGCTGCTGAATAAATTATCATTGTGAAACAGCTCAAATCAAGAGCTGCTTTTCGTGCTCTTCATGAACTTTAATAGAAGCAAACTGGTTGCACTGGCCAGATGAAAAGAAGATTTGCAGCATCAAGTTTTACGTATTTCAACATCTTTTGGCTAGATCCGAGTAGAATCACCTCTTAACGGAGGGTCACTTGGACTCTACCCATAGTTCAGCTGCTCAGAAACAAGGTCATACATTGTTGACTAAGAAACACCAGCATTTCACATTTTACCTTGTACTTATATTATAAGGTAGCTTGGTTGGTACCTCTGCAGAAGGAGAGGAGGTTTTCTTCGAAACTCTGATAAATGTTCCTGCCTTACTCTTTTAATTCTGCAGTGCTGTGCCTGTTTAACAGTGTTTAATTTCTGCACAAAGGTAAAGGAATATGAGATGGGCAGATGTACCCATGCATTGACATTACATGTAGCATTTGGCAAGACACGCCTCACTATTGCTCATTCTGGGAGTGGACCTGGGTTGGCTTTTTTTTTCCCCTTCTCCATTGGTGTTTCATGGAAATTTGCAATAGGCCAAATGAACAGGAATAACCCATGACATTATGCCTCCCACCACTGAGTCACTGCTGGTAGGACTGGGATGGAGAGCTCCTGTACCACAAAGGGTCCTATAGTTTCTCAGATACTTGATTGACTGTTAAATGAATGGCGAGCACTTCGTTCCCTGTGGTGTGTCATGATTAATTCATCTCCTTATACCCTGCCGTACACGCTGTAGCAGGCTTCATTCATGAACCGAAAAAGACCTGAGTAATGCTCCCCTACTCACAATTTTGTTTCTCCATAGAAGGTCACAAAATATACCATGGCTGCAGGTGGTCTTATGTAAACAAAGCAATCTGGCCAGAGTTCAAGGCTCAGCAATATAATATTGTCAAGTGATCATTTTGTTGAAATAGTTGGATGCCTATAAAACATCTGCAAATGCTAAATTTAAAATACAAATAAAGCCCCGAGTTGGAAACTCCTCAGACTTCTGGTGAAAACATTGTTTTGTAGAACACAGCTCCCCTTGTCTCATGTAAATCTAATGCTGAATGTGGACAAACAGCTTAGCTCCTGATGGTGCCAAGAAAATGGGCTTTGCATGGGTGCAGAGCTCTTTTATTCCTGCAGAATCATAGACATCTTCCCAGAGAAAAAAGTGATGGAAGAGCAATAAAAATCAGCTTGGGAAGTGGGGGGAGAAGGCTCGGGGTGATATTCTTGCAGATTGCGAAACCTAAATTAAACAGAATGAAATCATCTTTCTGTTACTTATTTAGCACTTGGCTGAGATGTTAGACCCTGTCCTAAGAAAAGTCCATAAATGGTATCACCCCAGGACCAGAACAGTAAAGGCATTAAAATCACGGGGATGCTCATCTGAGATAGAGATCCCTGCTGGTCCACAAAGGGACAATCCCTGACTGCTGCAGCAGAAGGAGATGGAAACGCCACCTCAGTCTGCCCCCACTCCCACTCTTGTTTGTTTAACTGTGCACTGCAAAGCCAAGTAAAGGACAGAGACAAATCTCCCTCAGCTCTCCATCTATCTGCTCCAGACAAGTTGAGGGCTTACAGCAGTGCAACATCTACTGAAGGAGCAGCGGGAATTGA
Organism: Buceros rhinoceros silvestris; assembly: GCF_000710305.1. Classification (NCBI taxonomy): domain Eukaryota; kingdom Metazoa; phylum Chordata; class Aves; order Bucerotiformes; family Bucerotidae; genus Buceros; species Buceros rhinoceros. The sequence continues at coordinate 72,289 of NW_010419112.1, forward strand.
GGTAGGGAAAAGTCAGGAGCTGGGTAGTTTAGGAGGATACAAGAACTTCCACAGGAAAAGGGCTTAAAATGGGCAGCTGCCACCTCACCTGACCGTGGAGATGAAGGATAACATGGTTAAAGCCTCCCTGTAGCTAGCCAGCAGGAGCCCTTAGGTTTGGGGTTATCATTTAACAAATCTGAACCAGGGGACAGAAGAAGGGAACGGAGAAAAGATTTTATACATATTTTTCCATGTTTGTTTTTCAGCCCTGTCGACTTTTCAGCTAAACACCTTTTGAATAACCTTTTCAGCTATTCACGTTTCCCAAGTAAGACCTATTTCTGAACGCTTCGGGGTAGAGGACAAAGTCTCTTTGCTGCTCCCGCATATCTGCAGCAATCCCTGCTGTGGAGGAGACACCATGCATTGAAACAGCAGGTGGTGTTGCAGGTTAGGAGTGAGCTGCAGTGCAGTTTTGCTCAGCTCTGGACTGCACAGTGCCTGGCTCCAACCAGGGCTGTTAGTCTCTGAGGCCCCGTCTGAGCTACAGCTTGAGCCACACTCGCGCTCGCAGCTGTGCCGTGTTCCGAACTGTCGGCAGAGGTTTCCTGGCATGGTTTTGCTATCCAGCTTTGCAGCCTGGGATTTCTCTAACAATTGTGTGAGCCGAAACCACGCTCTTGACTGTCCCTCTGGGTAATATGTCACTTAATTGGTTAATACGCTTATAATATCGCTTAAAGTTGTAGCGGGCTTGGACACAAATGGCTTTGAAAAGCAGTTTCAAATGAAATTATAAGCCTTACTGGCTTTTGAAAGAAAGAGAGAAAAAAATCCCCTCTTCTGTTGCTGGCGCAGGAAGTAGTGATCCTGTAGATGGGGTAAGAAAGGCCTTTGGCATTTTTAGCACAGCACCAGGTTACTGTTTCCAGCAGTGTGTAATGAGCATTTTCTCCGTGGGGCAGCCTTGAGCAAGGTTAGGTGATGCCAGGTTTCCAACACCCTCCAGTGCTGGAAGCACCCTCTGCCCCACGGCTCTCATGAGGGTCAGCCATGGGCTGTGAAAAGCGGCCAGCTTCCGAGGGCACCAGACCCCTTGGAGCACTGAGATGGCCACAGCTGGGCTGTCGAGCCCTCCAGCAGCCCAGGGAGTGTGAAGGATTTTGGATGCTGCTTCTGTGCTAGCAGGGGCATCTCCCTCGTGTCTCTCTGG
>NW_010419112.1:73636-86756 GCF_000710305.1 Buceros rhinoceros silvestris
TCCAGCCTGTGCATCACCCCTTCTCTCAAACAGGGCAAACTAGTCACATGAGGTGTAACTCTCCTATGACAGGTTTCATAAATGGATAATAATTCACCAAATTCTCCCTGCCCAGTTACCAGACAAATGACCAGTGCTTGCCTGAATTTTCTAAAGTGTTAATGTCCCTCAAGTATTAAGCAAATATGCTCTCCAGCAGCTTACAGACACTGCTGCCTTGCAAATGCATGCAATTCACTTCTTCTGTAAGAAAAACATACACATTAATGATATATTCAAACTGTAACAAAGCAGTTAATTCATTTGTTAATATATCTTTTCTGCTTTAGAGCCTATCAAGTAATGAACATTTAATGACCATTCATTTTCCTAAGAACTTCTGCATGGTACAGTGGAATCAATACAAAAGATGACCATTCTCACGCATCAGATAATCTTATCTACAAGGTTAAGATAATATTATGTTAATGTTTCCTGCATTATCTTGCATGCTTTTGACTCCTTTGAGAGGGATTCATTTAGTTTTAGCAGCTTTTGCAAGCGTTTTTGCTTCCCAGATGATTTCCATTTCATTTTAGCTTTACAATTATTCTCTGCACTTGGTCAGATCCAGTAAACAGTAGTGAAAAAACAAACAATAAAAATAAAACCCAACCAAAACAGTACAGGCAAATGTTGTATTTGACCTTCTTTAACCTCCAGTCTGCTCTGTAAAGCAGAACTGGAGAACACAGTAAAGAAAAGCCGGGCTGCAGCTGAAGTACAGCTCTTGAACTCACTTCCGAGTGCTTGCTATGAAGAATAATTGAACATAAATTAAAACCAAACAAAAACAAAATAAAAACACTTCAGACTAATATATCTCTCAACGTTCCGTTTGTTCAAAGCCAAGCCTGGAAGGAATGGAGGCGATGCCATCCACGTGCGGACCTTCTCACTGAAAGGACCAGGCCCTCTTGAAAAACTCAAACCTCCAGCGCCACCCACACCAAAGTTGGAGTCAGAGGTGCACCGTGGGCTGGGGGTGGCATCCCAGTGCGCGCATCACTGTCTGGCTGTCTGGCCACAGAGAAGGGTGGTCACCAGCACGTGTCTGTAACATGCAAGCATGGCTGCAATACCTTCCCTGCCAGCAGCGGCAGATGTATCTAGAGGTGCTATTTGGTGTGCCCTGTGCTGTAACCCCGAGGTGTACGCAGGACCCTCACATGCGTTTGTGGTAGCTACATAATATGCAGTTTCAGAGTTCCTGAATACCTGTTTGCCTCTGTAAACATAACCAAAAGGCTTGTTCTAATCTGTTGGGTCAAAACACAACTTTTTTTAAAAATCCCTAAGCACAGGTTTTATCAGTACCTCTCAACAGCTCCAACAAATGCCCCTCTAATGCACCAGGTAAAAAGCATGCATTAAAATGTCTCTGAGCAACATTGCAAGAGCAGCTGCATGCAAGGGTGTGTGCAGTAGCTGGGCTCCACGCAGCCCCGAGCTGCACTGTCGACTGTGGAAATGAAGGGTGTTTTTGCTGCGGGCACCTCCGCTATCCCTGGGCTCCAAATGAAACCAAACCCAGACAAAGCTCCCGCAGCTCAGCTACAAAAGCACAAGGCTGAATTAAACATTACTACATCCATCTCACTGTGTGTTTCTTTTTTTTTTTAATTGCTCCTTCCTACAGGTAGCACCCAGGATTATATGACTCAGCAGCAGGTTTGAAAACACGGACGTGCACATGGGTAAGCGCAAAAGAGAAGACCTGGCACATCCAAGGGGCCCCTCACCACATGATCCCGCAGCAGCAGCCAACCATGCAGCTCCCCTCCGCTCTGTGCAGCTCTTTCATACAGCCACCTGGGAGAAAGAAATATTTGTAAAAACTGGAAAATGAGCTGGCAAAGCCAAAAAAACCTGGCAAGTGAGCTAGGATTGGTGTACTCCCACAGTCTGTTTCTCAATTCTGTCCTTCTTGCTCGTGTGTTGCCTACCATCTCTGACCAGGTTCTTAGCTGCTGCCCCTCTAAAACAAATAAACAATTTTATTATGAAATGAGCACTGATATTGCTTTTTCAAGCTAAATTCCACATCAAGGCAGCAGGGCTTGCTGGTTTTTGAAGGCATGAACACACTCCCTCTGTCAGCCAGTGCTGTCAGCTCTCCAGTTTTCTACCGGCTCTTGCAGTCCTGGGTGTGCTTCCTTTGGTCCCAGAAGCCTTCAGTCCTGCTCAACTTAGGGTCTAACTACGCCTTTAGCCTTTAAGATGGTGCTGAAAACCCTGAAAATAACGGCTTGATCCGATCCTACAGTTCTAAAAGCTGGCAAATAATGTTGTTGGCGATGTTTTATCTGGGGGATATAAACTTGCCTACTATTAAGGAGACACAGATACTACAAAAATAGTGGAAGAAAAAATCAGTTTGTTATTTTCTCATGAAAGTTACTTTTCTTTCTTTAATTGTAAAACACACAGAAGTTGGTTTTTTTTTAACTGAACGCTGCAATTATGTTTCAGGGTCTTGTTGTAGTGCATAAGTGTAGAAGACCAGAATAGTCATATGTTGTCCATCCTGCCCACAGCTAAAAGAAATAGAAAAACAAAACTGCAAAATAAATATTTTTTTACTTTGTTTTATATTTACACAAAACCACTATTTTAGCTCTACTGAGAATCAAGTAATTCTGTAAGTATGATGTTCCTATCTGCAGGCAGCCCTATAGTCATATGTTGTCCATCCTGCCCACAGCTAAAAGAAATAGAAAAACAAAACTGCAAAATAAATATTTTTTTACTTTGTTTTATATTTACACAAAACCACTATTTTAGCTCTACTGAGAATCAAGTAAATCTGTAAGTGTGGTGTTCCTATCTGCAGGCAGCCCTAGGAGGTCATGAGATGTAATCAGATGGGCATCTCTGGGGATGCTTCCTGTAGCATAAAGAATTTTATCATGTCTGACCACAAATGCCATTTTCAGAATTCTTATGTCAGAGAAAAGAGAGGAGAGGAGAGGAGAGGAGAGGAGAGGAGAGGAGAGGGATTTTATGACATTGGTCCTGCAGATTAGGTGATGCTGGACAACAGCTTTTGCAATACACTGTAATAACAGAGTTAGGGAAAGTGGAAGATGGAAACAACTACTTGGCAGATGTAACTGGCCAGCTTTGGGGGGATTATTGTGCACGTTGACTTGTGAGGTGCTTCTATTGACTTCCTCTGAGTTTGGATCAGATCCTTTGCCAGTTGCTAAAACTTACCTGATTTACTCGGGCTTGCATATTTTAGTGGAGCAAAGGGTTAGAAGAGTGGAGAAGCACAAGCCATAAGCAAACCCCCAGCTGCAGCAAGGGGATGGACCTAAGAGCAGCCTGCACCAGTGAAAGAAGACACGATGTTTCTATTAAGAAACATATGCCCCCTCCTCTGGTGAGGAAACCATGTTAGAGCCTAAAAAGCCTTCCAGCAATAACTGTACCTCTGTAGTGTTATTGTATAACCTCTGCGTAAAGTGGGGAGAACCAAAGAGAATAGTATAAAAAAGCCGCCTTGAAATGAGAGGAGAAACCCCTTGACAGTTGGATGATTGGTTAAAATTAGTCCCACTACACAAAAGCAACTGTTCTGATCAAACCCTTGGGAATTAAGCTCTAACACTGAGGAATAAAAACAGATAAGAGAGACAGGTTGAGAACACAGTTTTTACATAGCTCCACAGATCAAAACCTTCTACGATTGCTTAGAATAACAGTGTCGATTACGATTTTAAAGGAATAGGCACTGGAGAGGCCCATAGGAAGGAAATGGGAAGACTGAAGTTCTCGACAGCAGGACTGAGGACAAGAAAAAAATTACAGAATTACTTCTTCAGAACACACCAGGAAAACTCCATAAGTCAGGGTCTTTGCAGCTAAAAGGCCTGACGGGAAATAGAAGGTTGGGTGACTAATTACAACTGATGAAAATGGGGCAAAGACAGATGAGTTCACTTTCTACTCTTTCAGTAACAGACAAGGTGAATGCCTCAGGTTTCCCACCTACAACATGCATGGGCCGATCGGTTCTCTGCCTGCAGCGAGGCCACCCGGTATTAGAAAGAATTTAAAATAGCTGGGACAGCCTTGGATACCAGGTGTTGTATGGATTATACTGGGTTGATTTCTGGGACTGCTGCTTCCAGAGCTGAATCTATGACCAGATGGGACACTCGAGCAGAGACTCCCTGACTGTTTCCGCTGCATGCTCTTAACCTCGCCTTTGCAAGTGGTACCTCCTGAATGTAAATGGAAGTTTTCCTTTGCCCCTACCAACCTTCCTAGAATTGACTTCTCCACTGGCTCTTCTATAGCAAAGCACCTGCCTCTAGTTTTCTGCCCTCCATATATTCTCTCTGCCTCTTTTTGCTCTACGGTCTGATCAGAAATTGGCCTATTGTCTTTCAAGCTTATGTGAATTGGTTTTTTTCTCCCTTACACAGTGGATTCTCATTGTTAATATGTGAGTTACATGATTACCCACAGCTGTAAATTCACTTCTGTAACCATAAAGCTATTTCCTGTATTTTTAAAAATGGCTTTATCCAGCCACTCTTACATCTGGTCCCAGTAGTACTGGTTTTAAATAGAAACTTATATTTATCTATCTAAAAAGTACCAAAGTACTGGCATCCCTCAAGGGACATAAGAATCATTCTCTATCTTACATATATGACAGCTCTACAGAGACTGGTTTGTGATGGCTAGGGGGCCCTATAGCTTGGTCATTGCTCTTCCATGAATGTGCATGGCAAGTACCTCTGCTTTCTTGGGGCACATGATCAACCTGCAACCTACATCCAAGCCCGTGCTTAGATGTTCCACTCAGTTGCTCTCAAAGGTGCACTGTAAAGAGGTTGCTTGCCAGAAGCATCTTAGTTGCACCAAGTGCTGCACAAGATAGGAAGCTCGTTTGCTGTTTTTACAGCTATCAGCAGCTTTTACTTCCGATTTTACTCAGAAGGGCTCTTCCAGGTGGCCTGGCATGAGTCTATAGGGCAGAAACAGGTGGTTATTTGTGGAAGATGAGGAGACACTGCTGTATTTGGTTTTAAAGACTAGGAAGAAACAGAGTGACAGGGTGCTAAAACAAAAGCAAGATCTAATGCAACAAAGGCCAAGAATGTAGATCACAGCCTGCACTGGATGTTTGTCCCTTATTAGAAGTGCTCTGTGTGTGTCAGAAAGGAGAACATAGGACCAGCACAGAACTTCCAATCACTGCAGGCGACTGCAGTATCTCCACAGTGTACATGTGTCAGCTAGAGGAGAAACCAATGTACTAATTCTATGCTAATTCTTTTTTTTTTTAAATAGTGTGACTGTGAATACCGTGCATAAATGATCTATGAGATAATCACTGAAAAGTTCTCTTATTCTGCACATGGGCCGTTCAAGAAGAGCAGTGCTTGACACAGGATGTGCAAGAGCTGACTGAAACACCTAATAAGCCTGTTCCTCTTTCAGTTGTCCGAGTTAGTGGAGATAACTCTGACATCTGAGTGATTCTTATTTCTGCTTCCTCCTCTTCCATTAAAGTTGGCTCTATAGGTACAATAATACCATGAGCATAAAGGCCGGACAAAATTGTCAGTACGAAGAAAATATCTAGCACAGGTCCTTACAAAAGAAGTCCTGATAAAAATGTAACTGAAACAAAGCAGTCAGAGAAAAAAACACACTGGTCATACGGCCAAAAGAATAACATCTTTTTAGTGCTGTTAATTTGAGATCACACAGTTGACGTCTCAACTCCGTAACTCCGAAGACAATAACTGCAAAGGATAATGAAAGGTGCAAAGCAAACCCAAAGTATCTCTTCACCTGACTGCAGGAGGCACGCTCCTTGGTACCACCTGTCACTCAAGAAACTAACTAAAACACTTGCTCTCACTTCTCCTGAACTTAAGCAAACACGAGTATTCTGATGTTACGTCTAAATATTACAGCTCTGAGGTGGTATCATTCCAACAGGTGGGTCTCCATGGTGCATCACTGCCTGAATGCATTAGCTTGGGATCGGGCACATTAAAGTCACGCCTGTGTGGAAGCACAGTTCTGCTGTTCCTGGATCAAATACTGGTTCATATCGTGGGAGACATCTGCGACTCTGTCCCACGCCCTGAGCTCCTCTCATGCCAGGGGCTGCTGTGCAGGACACCCCTTGTGCAGAGACAAGTTGTTATAAAGCTAAGAGATCACACCCTGATTATCTGACTTTTGCTGTGGGATCTTTTATTTTAGGGCCCTTTTACAAAGGCATATAACATGAAACGGCTCAATTTTTCACAAAGAAATATTTTGCCCTACAAGTGTTCCTGTGAAGACATCATTCCATGACTGCCCTGGTTCAGTTTAGAGAATGCGTGCAGGGAGGAGGAGTTAAAAATACTTAAGAAGAAAGTTTCCCCAGGCCTACTCCCTGTTGAGTACACAGGGGGGATAAGCTTTGACAGTTTAGTTTTAAACAAGAGATAACATCAAATAGGCCCATGGGACTGGTTCTAATTACAACCCTAACAAAAAGAACAGCTGCACCCAAAAAGGCCTCTGCTTACAGTCGTATTTCATTTTAAACAGATTGCAAAGAAGAAGTCTCATGATATACAAGGCTTTGGGGTTTTCTTTTTAATTTCACGATGTATTTAGTAAGTCACCACATCATATGGTGTGGAGATGCACAGTCAATTAAACAGGCATTTCGCTAACATTGCTTCTATACTCACACCAAAATGTCTTAGGTTAATCAAACCATTACATTAGAAGGAAATGCTACGGAAGGGAAATAACTGACAACTCTACCTACAAAACCCATGACTTGATGTCGATACTGTTCCTGGTTGCCTGTCAAGGTAAAGTATCTTGGGATTGTATTTCCTTGGAGTTTTCACAATGATAATGAGAACAATTATATTTCTCCATCTGGAATCCATTAAATATGATTATGATTGCTGACTTTCCTATCCTTATTACTATCTGGATTAGCTAACCCCATTACAAAGACCATGCTCCCAAAGCTCACTTGCAAATATTGTTATATGATTTCCTGTCATCCAACCAGAGTGTCTTTCTCTTTCTCTCTCCCTCTCTCTCATCTTTCTGTTCATGCACCATTTTACAAACTATTTTGCCCTTGTCTCAATTATAAGAACCGTAATAGGTTCGAACTCCCAGGTGACCTGCATTTGCAGGTGTTTAAGGGGGGAAAAATCAGCTGCCCTATGTGGTAATGACTCTTGTGTTGCCTCAATCAAGCAAATGGATCTGGCCTGCAACTTGCAGGTGGTGCAGGGTGGAAAGTTAAACATACTGACCATTTATTTCACGCAGAATATGTAAAGATTAAGCAAGGACTATTAAGAAAGAGATATTACAGAAAAGGAAGAAGACAGAGGTTCTGTACTATAAACTGAATAAGCGATCTGCTCAATTCAGAAAGCTGAATTACTGGCCTAAGGCTTCCCAAAGTCTCTGCTTTTCTTCCTGTGCTCCTTTGTGCTATTAGTAAATGCAGAACAATTCCACTGGTTTCACTGAAGTTCCTCCAAATTTATACCAGTAGAGTAAAGATCAGAATGTGCCTTATTTATCTGGAGAGTTTCTTGTGAATTATCATTAGAGAATATGTTAAAAGCAAAAATGTTATTGTGTAGGGATCAATTCATGGCATTTCAGTCCTGTACCAGATTTATCTCAAACTTCATGTGTCTCATCGAATCATAGAATCATTTTGGTTGGAAGAGACCTTTAATATCATCAAGTCCAACTATTAACCCAGCACTGCCAAGTCATCAGTAAACCATGACACTAAGCACCACCTCTACGCATCTTTAAATACCACCAGGAATGTAGACTCCTCTACTTTCCTGGGCAACCCGTTTCAAAGCTTCGCAACCCTCTTGGTAAGGTATTTTTTCCTAATATCCAACCTAACCCTGGGCAACCCGTTTCAAAGCTTCACAACCCTCTCGGTAAGGTATTTTTTCCTAATATCCAACCTAAATCTCCCTTGGTGAAACTTGAGGCTGATTGCTCTTCTCCTATTGCTTGTTACTTGGGAGAACAGACTGACCCCCACCTTGCTATAACCTCCTTTCAGGTAGTTGTAGAGAGTGAAAAGGTCTCCCCTCAGCCTTCTTTTCTCCAGGCTAAATAATTCCAGTATCCTCAGCTGCTCCTCGTAAGACTTATGCTCTCGCCCCTTCAGTAGCTTCACTGACCTTCAGACACGCTCCCGTGCATCAACGTCCTTCTTGAAGTGAGGGGTCCAAATACCCTTCAGTAGCTTCACTGACCTTCTTCAGACACGCTCCCGTGCCTCAACGTCCTTCTTGAAGTGAGGGGTCCAAATCCAACAACAGTATTCGAGGTGCGGCCTCATGAGCACGGAGTACAGGGGGACAATCACTTCCCTGCTCCTGCTGGCCACACTATTGCTGACACAAGCCAGGATGGCGTTGGCCACCTGGGCACACTGCTGGCTCATGTTCAGCTGCTGTCAGCCAGCACCCCCAGGTCCTTTCCTGCTGGGCAACTTTCCAGCTGCTCTTCCCCAAGCCTGTAGCGTTGCAGGGGGTTGTTGTGACCCAAGTGCAGGACCCATCACTCGGCCTTGTTGAACCTCATAGCATTGGCTTTGGTCCATCAATCCAGCCTGTCCAGATCCCTCTGTACAGCCTCCCGACCCTCAAGCAGATCAACACTCCCACCCAACTTGGTGTCATCTGCAAACTTACTGAGGGTACACTCAATCCACTCATCCAGATAAAGATGTTAAAGGGAACAGGCCCCAACACTGAGCCCTGGGGAACACCACTTGTGACCAGCTGCCAACTGGATTGAACTCTATTCACCACCACTTTTCGGGCCCTGCCATCCAGCCATTTTTTTATCCAGCAAAACATACACCCATCCAAGCCATAAGAAGCAAGTTTCTCCAGGAGAATGCTGTGGGAAGAGGTGACAAAAGTCTAGGTAGTCAATATCCACAGCCTTTCCCTTGTCTGTTAGGTCAGTAACCTTGTCATAGAAGGAGATCAGGTTAGTCAAGCAGGAACTGCCTTTCATAAATCTGTGCCTGATCTCCTGATCATCCTGTATGCGCCCTGTGATGGCACTTAGCTCCATAAACCTCCCCAGCACTGAGGTCAGACTGACAGACCAGTAGTTACCTGGATCCTTCTTCCAGCCCTTCTTGTAGATGGGTGTCACGTTTGCTAACCTCCAGCCAGCTGGGGCCTCCCCGCATAGCCAGGACTACTGCAAAGTTTAATGTGACTGTAAATGACAGTATCTGTGATAGCAGTAAGACACACTAGAACTTTATATCATCTTTGCTCCTTGACACCAGACAAGTGTCTTTGGGTTAAAGCTGCAATGGTTTCCTGTAGGGGGCTCTACAGGGAATTATTTCAGAAGAAGCTCTTTGTCTGTGCCCATGGATCCTTAGTTTTAACTCAATTACTTCTTCTGGGGTACATCAGCCCTCATCTACTGACTGAGCACTAATTTAGAGGTTCGTAAATGCATTATTGCTTTGCACAGCCAGCTCAGAACTTTCAAACTGTTTGCTTTATGCTTTGATTATGCATTCATTTTGACTTGAAAAAGGATTATGTAATAATAATCAGCATTTCAACAGAAGCCAGTTGTAGCTGTTTCTATCTGTAACGATTGTCTAATGACTATTTAAGATGTGCTGGCTGGGGTTGTCTAGTCAGCCAGTTTTTATTAGCTTTCAGTGAATTCATAAGGCAATACTTAATCATGATAGAACTTCTATATTGACCAAGGTAGAGTTTCATGTAGGAAAAACACAAAGGTCAAAAATTATTAATTTCCATTATTAGTTATTATTGTTGGCATTTCTAAGGCAGCTACTGCCATGACATCAAGAAAGAAGATACATCAGAACAAAGAATGTTTTCCTGGTCTACATTTTCTTCATTAAACCGTTCCTGAACTTCTTGAAGTCAGCTGAGAAAACCACCATGCTAAGGTCACTGTCTTTGGATCAGGCTCATGGTGGAAACAATTGTTCATCCCTTGCTACTTACTCCTGAATCTGTCTAAGCTGTTTTCTGTTCACAGCCACTTTTAATTCTTTCGCTTACTTCGCCAATGTGGAAGTACTGCCTTCATTGCAAATTTGGGGAAGAACAACTGTGAAGGGAATTTGGAAACCACGTATCTTGGGAAAACATGCTAGTTGATCTAAAACATCATGTACATGTTTCTCCCATTTTTTCTTTAAGGAGTCAGATATTTTTAAATTACTGCAGCCTAATGAAGCCTTGTTACAGCAAGAGACAGTATACACTGTTTGTCCATTGCAAGTATGAGCTGAGAGGTGTTTGCTTAAAACTTGCTGAAAGAGGTTTACACCAACTCAGCCTCGTGTTTGTGACCAGCTAAGGATGTACACTTGCCGCTTCCCACAGCTCAGCTAGCATGCAGTAGTTCATTAAGCCACAGTAACAAGACCATGTTTTAAGAATCCTAATTGTCGTAACTGTGGCTACGACAGATTTGCTGTGATCACACTGAAATCTATAAAATACCACCAGTGTGAAATATAGATAAAAAAGCAGAAGTTTTTAAATTAAATCTCCTTTACTACTCCAATTAAATATCCAAATTGCTTAGCAACTCATGTCCAAGTTCCAGCATCTCAGGTCTTTGCTGTTTAAAACCTCCTTTTCTGTTTCCATCTCATTTCTGTGCAGATTCTTCCATTCTTTCTTTCCTTTGTGTTCATCCTTGCGAATGATAAATTTGCAAGGCCATAGAAGTTATCTAACACAAGCACTATCCACAGCAGTAGACTATTGACGTAGATGGACTAGCAGAATCAGAGTTGCCAAGTAGTTATCTGTCCTAGCTGAAACTACCACTGAATTATTGGTTGGCCTGCATGTTGTTTCCTACTCGAGCAAAAACCTCTTGCAGCAACATGGGCATCTCAAACCTAGCACTCGTGAGGAATTTGCAGTGAAAAAGACAAGACTGTTTTCTTCCATGATGCTGGCTTGAATTAACAAAGAATTTGGGCTGGTGATTTCATGTGCTCAAGCACCTGGAAGAATTGTAAATGCACATAACACTAGATATAACAGGTCATGAACACCCTTCACACCTTGCAAGATCAACACATCATCGATCATCATTTGACGCAAAAACTTCTTCATGTCCTTACAAGCAGATCAGCTTGCAAACATCTCCTTTTAGAGTCGCCTGCTGAAAGCCAAACCCACCCAGCAAAATCCTATCATAAGTTACATGTAAAGTTTTTATGAGATGAACTATGAACTTTAAAAAGTCTGGAATCTTTAGCAATTGCTTATTGCCTGCAGGATAGATGCAGTTAGTATAGTGCCTTGTGGGCATGCCCTTAGCTGCAATCCTTATTGATGTTCCTTTGCTACTGCTTTCAAAACTGTTAAAATTCCTTCACTCAAGAGTTCTTAGCACTTATGTTGATAGGGAATACTTCAAAGGATACATCTTTACTTTATCAAATCTGCTCTAATTTTGTAGACAGAATCAAAGAGGTTCATTTTAAGTCTAGTCAAGTTTGCCAACTGTCCTAAACTGAAGAAATCAATTCCATGTTGCCATGTAATCAACCTAAACGAGAAGCCTGGAACACAACAGGGCAAACTTCTCTCTGATGAAACTACATTTGCTTCAGCACATTTACACTGGAAATAGTTTTGTCCTATTATTCTTAGTCCCACGCTTTTTCTATTTCTCCTATTGCTCTGAAAGCTTCCCTGATGTATTCAACTCCATGGCTGTATTGATGAGCAGCTGACACATCAGTCCCAAACATAGCTCTCAATGGTGTCTGTTAAAAGTACAGCATCATGTACTTGCTTCTCCTTTTCACAGAAGTCTCCTCTGGCACAAAGAACTTGCTGGGTGTTCTCATGCTGTTATTAAAGCAGCAAGGTATATAATGAGGGTCCATGCACTTGGCAAGCTTTTATGAACAAGTAGTAAAAGAAAAAACAGGAGTTTTGCAAGCGAAGTCCTGGGCATTAACCTCTACCTACTAGGGCAATAAAAACACTTCTCTTAACAACTAAAATACAACTGTAAACCTAGGTCAGTGCTACTGACTTGTACCTCATGTCATGTTTGGTGCCACACAGCTGTGCTTCTAATTACAACTTTCGTTTAAGCTATTATGAATTTTATAATCATGATACAGAAGGGATTTTTGTGGTTTTTTGGTTTTTTGTGTTTTGGTTTTTTTGTCTTGTAATTTTAGAGAAAGTCTGAACTAATGAAAGGGATCTGAATACATTAAACAATTTCTGCAGGAAGAATTTATCTAAAACCTGGAAATCTATGAATTTTTTCAAGCAAGGTGCTTATCCTCATCTGGGACAAGATGAAGATTGTAGAATAAACATGAACAGACCTTTAAAAATTATCGCAATGTGGGACATGTCTTACTTCAGACTTTAGGAATCACAAGATCAGTTTATTCTGTTTGAAAGCCTTCTTTCAAGTGTAGGCTCCGAAAAGTTTTGTTTCAAGTGAGACTCACAGTCTTCAGAACCATTATTAGGGTCCTCTGCAATACATCTTGCACCATACACAACATACTGAAGCTCATCACCCTCTTGGGAAATCTGTTTCTCACAAGATATACAAAACAAATGCAGATTCAAAGATGCAAAATAAGTGGCAAAACTGCAATATGGCTAAAAAGTCCTACAGATGCAAGATTAACCCTGTCTCGGCAATAGCGATTCACTCTACAGAGTATTCCTGCTTTCCAGAAGATTTCCAGAATATTCTCTGTCCTTGTAAATTTAACCTTAAAAAGCTTTCCCTGACTTTTGGATTCAGTTTTTGCTTTCAATGGTGTTTTGATTAGACCACGAAACACTAAAAAATTCTGTCCTGTGCTAATGCTATATTCGCACTAAAAATCCAGTAGCAAAAAGCCATCCACTAACGTTCTTACTTTTTCAGCAGTATTGCAAAGGAAGTCCAACGCCAATGCAGGTGCTGGACACGGTCTTGTTGACTTCAGCTAGGTTCCCATATGGAAAAAGATACACTCCATGAAGATTTTCAT
>NW_010419112.1:86877-102933 GCF_000710305.1 Buceros rhinoceros silvestris
TCTTCTACTTACATTTTCTGACAAGGAACTGACTTTTAACGTGTCCTGGAACCTAAAAGAGATGACAAAGCAAAGTCAAGACATCTACAGCCACTTACGCTCATTCCAGCATACTGCTTTATGAGCGAAGAATGTTTGCGTGTTATCATCAACTTGAAGTTGCGGTAAAGTCTCTGCAAAAGGCCAAACCAAAAAAATGTGTAAAATACATAGAAGAACACATAAACATATATAAAAAGAAAAGGGTGGCAGCTTAAATATCAGGTCCTTTGTCTTGTACTTCCAGTTGCCTGTCAGTACATAAGAAATTTCTTTACACGGAGTTCAGGCTTTCTGACACTGGGTTGCAGAGCAGAAACTCTGCGTGTGTTTATGAATATGTATACCTATATATACACAACTGAGTGTATTCTTTCTATTTAAATACGATGCCCCATCTTCTGCCTGAGTATCAAAGGACAGCCACTGAAGCAAACAGCCAGAGATTAACTTTGCCACCTTACCATCACATCCAGAGGACAGTAGATGAGATAAATGTGTATGTCCTATGTCCAGGTGTGCAGCCACATGCCAGTACCCCAGTCTAGAAAGGATATGGGTATTTGTGGATATCAATCCATAAAGCATCTGTGTGGTTGTGTGGAGAACTTCCTACATGAAAGGACATGCTCATGCCTACCTATAGAGTGCATAAGCATTCACTGACAACTAGAGGACTGAGTGTATAAAGTGTGCGTGTACATGCCAATTAGGCTGACAAGACATGACTCTGAATCCTGCAATTCCGGGCAGGCAGCTGTGAGAAGCAGAGTGGCTGGATCCACTGCCGTGTGGGAGACAGGCAGCCAGCAAAGAGGGAGCATTGGTGTGATTGACATTTAAGCATTGTGCTACTCTGCGAGTCTTTGTTGTGTGCCTATATGGTCTCATTTGTTTTTCTTGGCACTCTCGGCAATCCATTTAGTGGCAGCACCACTTGAAGAGACTGTGTATTCTGGTGAGGAGGGAAGGAGGGAATCCATTCAAAATAACAGCAATTTCTATAAATAAAAGTTCTCTCAATATTTTAGTTGTCTAAATATTTTACAAATGTTTTTGTATCTCATACAAGGAAGAAGGTGAAGGGATTTTCACCTCTGTCCACATGGTGATGAAAGCAAGCAAACAGTGACCCTGCTGTTAATGGGCCCGTTTCCAGAGTTTAGAAGGACTCTCATTTGATATTCCCACCAAGGGATGTTCCTCATTAATAACATTTACATTGTTTGTGCAATTCCTGAGTGTTTTCCTCCAGACATTCCCTTATGACTGTTTCTTTCCTTTCTTCCCATTTGAAATGGGAGTGCAATAAACACGCAGATTGACCCCAGTGCCAACACAGGCATGATGTCTCCTATGTCTCACGTCTGCCACAAAACTCCCTTCTTCTGGAGCTGCCCTTCCAAAGGGTTAAGGCATTTTTGACTACAGATTTGTATAGGGCATAGAAAACAGCACGTGGGATGAACAAGAGAAAAAAAAGATCCTGTTTAGTTTCAGTGTGTGACATTTGCCTGGGGGAAGAAAGTGCAGAGCTCGTTGGAAATCTTATTGTTGAAACTCAGACCAGTCAGTTATAAAGTGTCATGATTTAATATGCCAGAGTCGTTTCCATTTTCAGGGTCAATCACTCCATCTGTGTATGTGTGTGTGTGTGTGCGCGCGCGCGTGTGTAGTGAGCCTGTGCCTTTAAAGAAATATTTTCAGGTTTTATGTTGCTTAATTTCCTTTACAGGAATTTTGTTTTCTGTAGAACAGATCTCCAGCTCCTTCACAGCACATGGAGGCACATTTTCAAAAATCAAATACTCTGATCAAAGCAATGGAAGTTAGAGATTGAAGCCATAATTTTTACCTTGATCATGGTTTGTTTTGTTACATGATTAATCAATCATACATGATATTAAAAATATTAGGTGCCTGTATGCCACTGGTGTGAATTTCAGCTGAAAACACCGCTTATAATATAGCTAGAAGAAAGGTCAACAAGTCTGATCTTGTTACAGCAACCTGCAAGTCCTACACATTTCAGTGTTTAGACATCAGTTTGCGATACCTGTTTTCTTTCATGACTCTGGGCTTTGTTACCAACTTACCATTAATAGGGTTCAGCCAATGCAGATCTTTTGACTCTTTTTCTCTCTCTGTCCTCACCTGTCAGCCTCCTCTTCATCAACTATATTTATTACAATCAAGCCCTGTCAACTGTCACAGCTTACATACAGTCTGCCAGTAAATATGTCTTTCCAGTCATTAGACATTCCTTCCAGTCACCTTGGGATTTCTACCTTGTCTATCTCACTCCAAAAAAACTTTTGTTCAGAAGTATTAGACTCCCACAGAGCAGTGTCAGCTTGGGGCCATTACTGTAGGAAGTGACAGAAAACACCAAACTGTCACTCATTAGGATCTAGTTTTTCCAGAGTTGATGTAAGTCAGATTTAGCCCCAAAACGAATCATGATTTATTTAATATATTTGCTTCTACAAGTGTCAGCTCATCAACTTAAAATGTTTCTCCTTTAACTCTACTGAGGCCTGTACAGAAAGTTTTCTTTGAAACCTAGTTTTTGCTCTAAGGCTCAATAATTAGAACAGAATCCAGAACAGTCAAGTTTCTGCTCTACAGGTGCACTTTAGTAGCCCTTGGTTTTATAATTATATGTACAAAGCATTCATGTTAGAATTAAGGCTGGACACGTGAGAAAATGCCACCTGGTGGGTAAGCTCTTTTTATGCTGGCTCACGAGTCCGAGGTGAAATAATATGTCTACAGATAAGTTTAAAGAGAGAAAAAAATAGCTAGGGAGGAAAGGATGGAAAAGAAAAAAAAAATCCTATTATGTACTGATTATGCTGAGAACTGTCTCTTGAAAGGATCTACAGTCCATCCATCCAGAGCAAAACAGTACCAGTGAGGCATATTCAGAGGTGCTTCTGGAATTGCACCTACAGTAAAAGCCTTTGCTGAGAGTCATAAACCCCACACGGACCCCTGCCTCTCCAGAAGTGTGTATGTCAAGCTGGGTTGGTGCTGGGATGTGTACTAGTATCTTATCCCATGTAGAGTTGGAGAGAGAGCTGAGCAGAGGACCTTGGAGTGAGTGGACCTCAGAGAAATGACAAAGTAATAGGTGGCATCTCCATTGGAAAAAGTGAGAGGAAAGAGGGGAGGGATAAAAGATCTGAATAGCTTGCACCTTAGTCACCAGCGAGCAAGAGTCCGGTCCTTCACTGACAGAAAAAAACATAGCTCCAATGACTCCAGTGGATTTACAGAGCACAGTCTTAGAGAGCTAAATAACGCAGAGGAAACGTCAGTAACCAGATTTTGCATTCAGATAAGGATATCATCATTAGCGATTCACTTACCGAGCGGCTATTACAGCCTGCAGGGGACTATGCAGTATTAGAAATAGCATGTTTGCACCAATGACTTGGTTTCACTATCAAAATGCAAACATCTCTGAAAGAGCGTCTATAGAATTGGGGGTTTCTCAAATTATATAAGCAGGAATATACACACAAGTGGTGGAGAATAAACTGTCCCATAAATCATAAGTCATTTGGGATTTTGAGTGGACACAATTATCAACTTCTCATTCTTTGTTTTCTGGCTGTGAAAATAACAATTCCTTCCACAAAATGCTATCTAAGATTAAATATGGAGCCCAGATTACGACAGTCATTGGGGGGTAAGCAGGGCTTATGAATCACCTATGAGATTCCCAATAGTTGTGACTGAACAGGCTTGACCCTGACAACTGGGCGAGCGGGAAGAGATTTCACCGTCAGGGACGTAGGTCATTTGAGGTTTCCATCCTCTACCATGGGATCCATCCAGTGAAACTCCTGACCACTGTGGGGTTTCAGCAGCCCCAGGATGATAGCACAGGGGCAGCAATGAACACCAGGACATTTAAAGCTACTTGCTTGGAACAACATGCTGGGCAAAAAATCTTCGGGAAACCACATTTAAATGTTGTATGTTGTAAAGACGATCTTTCAATACTGCTCTGTTAGCACATACATGCTATAAATGCCTCTGACAAGGTTAAGCCCGTTTTCTGGTTTTTCATATGGCACCTCTAGAAATGTCCTCTGTTTAAAGAGCAATTGCTTTTTATCGTTTTGGAGATCTAGGAGAGGAATTTGGTACTTAGCATTTTTAGCATTGAAACTCCACGTTGCAGCTGATGAATACTGTGTAACCTTTCTTCTTTTTGACCTGGTAAACGATGAAGAGCCAGTACCTGCTGGTAGCTAAACATAACTCATCATAATTTACAGAAGCAGCATTAATTATAAAATAAGGGAATGGAGGGTAAAAGGTAGGGGGGGTGCCAGCACCACGGTCCTAGTTCTATACTAATTTTGCAATATTTAAAGTTGCATCAAGCTCCTAAACAATGCAGGGATCAATATTTCTAATATACTTTTACACTAGCCAACCTAACTTCTTCTTTAGAAGTGCTTTTCCCCAGCTGAATTGCTCACAGCCTGTCCTGCCTGAGGAACCACAAAGGCACACCAACTTTCAGGATGGCTGAACTCACTCGACAGGCTGGCCCATGCAATACCATGCAGAGGAAGGTCTTACCAGGCTCATACCAGTTAACACCTTCTACATCTCTCAGGGAGGCTGAGGTGAACCGGCTGGAAGGATCAGGCACATCAAAGCCCGTCCAAAGCTCCAGACAAAATCGACCAGTGACTCCTTCTTTCATTGGCAAGGTACAATTACATCACATAACCAGCAATGATGATTTCATGCCAAGGTGGAGCCTATAACCTGTACTCTCACAAAAAGGAAGAGATTGACAAAATTTTGTTGTGCTCTTCTTTTGAGAAAAGGACAGAGATACAGTCCGTGAGGTGGCACTAATATGGTGAGAAGGTCCAAATCCAAAACCACCAGCGTAAGGCTACTGAAAAAGTCTGAAATACTGCTGACACACAGAGTAATGTTAAATGAAGTAGATTCTCATTATCAGGCCTTCAGTGAGGAGGAGAAGCAAATATACCAGCATTAACAAAGTTTTACAACCCTTTTGGAAAAAAGACGCATATTTATATGGATGGGAAGCAGAGATCAGAGGATTTAATGGATCTTTCTGCAAGGAAAGACACTCACTACTGGAGTTGCCCTCAGACTGCCTCTCCACGTTCTGCCTCTCAGGTAATCTAGGAAACCAGCCTACAAAACCACACCAGACAGATACTCAACAAAGTCAACGTGTTAGGATCAGACATAAGGTTTTAAGTTTATACATGAGATGGCAAATAAATTGCCACAAAGCAGTTTGAGAAACCAAAAAGTGACCACAGAGATGCCAAGCACGCTGGGAAACAAATGAAGAACCCAACACCATCTGAAAAAGAGGTCAGATAGCTAGGACACGGCAAATGTATCCTCAGTGCGTTCCTCAGGGAAACCCAAAGCAAGATCTGTAACAGAAACATCCTGAGGACGTGGGTGTCTATAACACAGCATGATTTCCACCCGCCCTGCAGGAGCTGTAGCAGTTATCTTTTCATAGGAAGGCAGTAATTCCTGTCTCCTTTGCTTCCCACAGTGAATCTGTCCAGCACCCTCTCAGAGAACACTGTGACTCAACCGAAGTCAGCCGCAGACCTTGCTGGAACTCCAGTGCTGCACCATCATTCCCATCATACCTTTGATTTTTAAACACTTTTCCTTTCAAATATGTCCTTTAATTCATTACATAAAAAATCCTGAACTAACCTAAAGCCCTTCTTCACTGGCCTAAAGAGGATGTCCTAAACATGATTCTGTTTGATAAATCATCTAAAATACTTACATCATTCTGACTGTTGCACTCAGTCTCCCTGGTGTGAAAAAAGACTAATAAACATTTGCACATTGACTGCAGCAACACAGTTACAGAGACTGCAACCAACAAAGAAAACAATAACTCCTGGAGGTGTAGATGAGGGAAGTGGTGGGGGCAAGGAAGAATGAAGGGAACCTCAAGGTTAACTGAGCAATGGGTTGGGGCACACACACGCACAAAAACCATAAAGAGAAATCTTTCAGCATAATTTTGAAACTAAAGGCAGACTGAATCGTATTATGCAAGTGTACAGAAAGCACTTTGCTGCATTATGCCATCTCAGGTACTTGCTCCTACTTCCTTTTGTCAAGAGGTCTTTGATTGAAGACAAGATTGTCTTCCAAAGAAAGGAAAAAATGTCATGTGAATAGCTCAGGTGATAGACTGCAGTATCTTGGATGCAGCAAGAAAAAGCAATGCTGATGGGCTTGTACAGTAAATAAAATGGGGCAAGAGGGAGAAACGATTAGGCCTAGCACAAATGTAGAGAAGGCCACTTGAACCTCCATAATTTTAGTGATTGCCATGGGTTACTCAGCTGAAAATACTTCAGGCTGGAAGAGAAGGGCTTCCAAATTTCACCCATAAAAATCATAGTGACACACTAACAATTATGTACCTTAAGTATGATTTTTTTTATTACCCTTTTTTCCTGATTTGCTAGTTCATAAA
The DNA here is from genome assembly GCF_000710305.1 of Buceros rhinoceros silvestris. Lineage (NCBI taxonomy): Eukaryota > Metazoa > Chordata > Aves > Bucerotiformes > Bucerotidae > Buceros > Buceros rhinoceros. The sequence goes on from NW_010419112.1 coordinate 93,443, forward strand.
ATTTGCTTGCTGCAAAATGCCTTTCCTCATTCCTGAGGCTGGGTGCACTCCTGATGGATCAGACCAACTGCCCTGCAAGCTGGGGCAGTCAAGTCCAGCTTTCTGACTGGTGCCTATGGTCACAAAGTATTTCTTCTGGCTCACAAGCGAATGCCCCAAACTTCCTAAGGCTCTCCTGTAGCGACGTGAAATGAACTTTGCTTTTCAAGAGACCTGTCTCACTGAAAATTTTGCTAATTCAGTGGGAGAAAAGGACCTGCTGAGCAGGCACAAGAGGTTCTAAATGAATACCAGGAAATACTAGCTGCAAACATCTCTTCAAATTAAACCCATGTCACAAAAAGCTGTGTAGAGACAATTGCAATCTTGACTTTCAAGACTGGGTTGCTATGTTGTTTCAGGACGTGAATGTGTACTTCCTGCTCTATTAGAATAACACAACACACAACAGCAGTTCTGCTGCATGGCTGGTAGGTTGCTGACCCTGAAGCTTACCAGGTTGGAGATGCCAGACGCTAAGCAGCCAGCAAAGCCTTGGCTTCAGCCAGCCCCTGCCCAGACAAATGGGTCTTTGGGCATCACCCCTAATGTATCCTTCTGGAGGTCTGTGCTTTCACCAAACGGGGATATGGTGGTGAGCTATGGCTTAGCTCACTCAGATGTAACTGCACCTTTCCAGTCCCCTTCACCCCGCCAGTTCCTCTGCTCTGCTCCTATCCACTCACTGCACACATACATACCTGCCTTTCTCTTTACGATCCTTCTTCACAAACTTTTTTCAAATGTCTTTTCCATCTGTAGCCATATCCACATCCACACTCCCTGTCTCTCACTCATGTTTTCCCTGCAGTTACCGAATCCTCCCAGTTCTTATCTCTGGCCCATGGCCCTGGGCACACTCTCATCTGCTCTTCTCATACCTGTTAAGCCTTCCCACTTCTGCTCCTTTTCATCCTTTCTTCTCTTTAGCTCTGGGTCCAAATCCTGTTCCCTCAGAGTCTTGTCGTCATCATTGTGGCATTCATCAGAATGGCTGCCTTCCCATTCCCCTACTGTGCAGGCACCAGCAGAAGAGACACCAAATTTCTACCTTGTTGGCATCTTAAAAAAAAAAATTACCCACATGTTCAGGTTTTCCTTTTTTTTTTTTTCTTGAAGCTATATTAAACTACTTGGCTTTTGATCAGTGGGAATTTTGTGTCAGAGGTTTCCCAGTCCTTGGTGTTGTTGTACTCTTCCCTCTAGCTGGTGTTGAGGCTCCACTTCTCCCCGCACTGTCTAAAGGCTGTCTCAGAAAAAACTCCTTTCTGGATGAGGAGGGATGGCTCACTTTATTAACATCCAGCATGACTGACTCCAGGGGAAAGGTGGACAGAGGGTGCTGCTTTAAGACATTTTCTCCGCTTTCAGAGAATAACCCAGAGTCACCACCAGCCAGGGCAGAACAGCAGCCAGTCTCAAGTGTTGGACTCATCTCTGTCCATCAGCACATAACAGAAGGCCTTTCAGAACAGTAGCGAATATTAGGTTTCAGATTAAAAAAAGACATCCAACCCCGTTTGGCCTTTTGTCTGAGATCAGCTGAGAGCTGATGCATGCTGTACTGGGGACAACAGCACTCACTGGAAGGGGCATGTGCTCTGTGATCTGACAGATCTTGCCTGTCTTTATCTCCTCAGATTCTATGATTTGCTTGCCCTGTGGGTACACTGTGCACTTACCTGAAGACGCACAAGAAGCTGTGGGATGCCATCACACTGTCAAGACACTTCATGAGATACCAGCAGCAGAAGACTTTCTGGAAATGACACCACATCATCATCCAATTCATGCTGCTAACTTTGTGGTGCTGTTTCCCGGAGCCATCTCATCCTGTTCAGGAAAAACAGAGGGGGTGAAAGAGGTGAAGCATGAACATTTAAAGTGCCACTTTCCAGCTGTTGAGGGCCCAGAGTAAACCCCAGGACTTCAGGTCCCTCTTCGATCACCTAGCTGACTCAGAAAGCTCAGGAGGTGGTAGTAGTAGCAGACTTTTTAGACTGCTAAATCAAACCAGAAAACAGGATGCATCCTTAAGACCTGTCTGGAACACATCAAGGGGAAGAACTGCCCTGATAGGGGGTCCTCAGTTTGGGAAACATATGCTGGAGGTCTCACGCAGCTGGTAAAGAAAATGTTACTTGGAAATAAAGTGTTATTTCTCAACCAAATAAGACACACAGAGAGAAAAGGTAGTATAGAGAATAGTTCCTCTAACGAGAAAGGAGCAGATCCAGCACATCATTCCTGACTGCCAGGACTTAATTAGTTATAGCCATGAAAGACACTGGTCATTAGACACCTGTAGTTGTACCAATGGTACGAACAGGAGAGTCCAAGCAAGTTACGTATGTAGTCGGCTCAAAAGAGCCAAGTAATCAAAAATAAATTGAAAGGAATAAGAAAAGAAGACAGAAAAATGCAAATGAAGATTAGAGGTACTTTATAATGAATTTCTTAAGCAAGACAATGATGGAATTGCTGTTAAATTTAATTCACTTATTATTCCAATGGAAAAAATTGGTATTTGCAATACTGATAAGGGACAGGATGAATGGGTGAAGGGCTGGCTACTTGGCAGATCTCCAAAAGACAATCGTCAACAGAGAGTCATCAGTGAACGGGATTTTTCCTTAACGAAATTCAGCAATGAGCGGTACTGGTCTGCAAATAGCTGATGTTTTCTTCAGCGGATTCAGTTAGTAAACATCAACAGAATAGCCTCATGCATCTGAATTAGTCTCAGTAAAAAATTACTTCCACAGCAGAACACCTCTGCAAATTGTTTTTGTAAAATTTCATCTCACTGAAAATGTCTTTGACCTGCTCTCTCAAAGTCTTTGCTGATTACAGGTGTGTAAAACATTGAGCCTGACAGAGAGACAAAAGAGGGTGCTGTTGGTGTGGGGGTGGCACTTGCAACACACCGAGACTCTTGGTAAAACGGAAGGAATTCTAAGAGAAGGTATTCTGATACAGCCTGAAGCAAAACTACATAAATGGGAAAACACATCCTTCAGAAGTGTCCATCTGTCTCTCCTGACTATGAGGGAGCCAGGGATATGAGCTGAAATCAGATGACTAACTTTTACATGCAAAAACTTCTAGTTTGGCTGAACTTAGGTGGGATTTTTCTCACTGTCATAGCAATGAAGAGAGTAAGTAGGCTAGAGAATACGGCCCAGGCGAGCGTATGCTAGACTATGGGATCCAGTTGTCATGTTAAAAAAGGGCATTACAAAATTGAAGAGGGCTCAGAAAAGAGCCACAGAAATGATTTACTGACTGTAAATAATGTTTGACAGCGAGAAACCTAAAGATCTCACACTGTTTAATTTATCAAAAGGAAGATTAAAAGGTTACTTCATTGCAAGCATTATCTCATAGGAATGCCACGTACTGAAATGCTCTTTAATCTAGCAAGAATGGCACAAATATTTAACACTGAGGGTGATTAGCCACTAGAATGAACCACCAAGGGAAGAGGTGGATTCTCTCTCTCCTGATGTCTTCAGATCAGGTCTGAACGCTTTTCTGGCAGATGTGCTTTAATCAAACAAAAGCTATGCTGTAGTCAGATGCAAGTTACTGGGCTGAATGCAGTGGAAAATGGGTGAAGAAAGGATGCACTCCTGGCCTCAAAAATCTACAAATCTGTGAATGCCAAATGTAATTTGAACATACTTACAGGAATCAAAGCGTTCGAAGTGTGCTCCACTTTGAGGGATAGGAATCCCAGGAGAGTAGGTGGAGACATGCTCCTAGTGTTTGTGAACAGCAGCCGGCTCTAAAAATTCGGCATACCATCCAAAACCTGACAGTGATTCCTTCCATGGCCCACGCATGACCACTGCTTCAAATAGAGCTATCCAAAAAAAAGACATATCAGTGATTTTCGTAGGTGGGAGCAGACATGCATGGCTTTGAGATCACAGGGATTTGTCAGCACTTAGCACCTATGGATGCGAATTTAGACACCTAATGAAAGGGGAACGCTTTGGGAGTGATTTCAAAAGCATCTGAAAGACCCGTTGGAAAACCATCCTCTCCTCCAACGGTCACTGTGCTTCTAGATCAGAGCAGCACTTTTTAAAAATTCTGGCTTTTTGGCATCACCTTTCTTTGTCTCTCTTCTCTCAGTTGCAAAATAATCACATTTCCTGGACTGGACAGCTGAAAGGATTAACATTAGAGCACTAGTCTTCAACGTGGGTGTGTGCAGACCTCTGGGGAGCTCTACTTCTAAGGTGTCTGTGAGAGGTGGCTAAGGAAAACAAGGCCATTTATGCTGTACAGCACTTTAAGAATGTGCATTTCAAAAGGGACCCGCTCCTCTGGAAAACACTTTATCGTCCACAAATAAAAAAGGTGAAAAACACAGAAACGGAAACTGAGAAACAGCTTGATCGGTCATTTGTAGCTGCTTTATATGTGTAGCGACCAGAGATGCTCAGCCTTGTTAGGGAGCGAGGCGAGGAGCTACCCGGGCTGTACCCCTGGCTGCTGCCTGCCCAGGCAGCAGTCAGGGCTCTGCCCAAGAAGCCCATCAGCAGGCAGCGGGGGGACGCTGCCTCCTCTCCAGCCCAGCCAGAAACAAGGGCAAACAATGGAAATAAGCAAAAAAGGCCACAGGAAGTTAACTGCATCTAAAGCGTCCCTCATGTCTCCTAGCTCCCTGGCTGACACCTCCCACCAAACTCTGCGCCAGCTGACAGGTTTTGGATTGCCTCCTCTCTGGGGTGAGCAGAGGGCCCATAGCCCTGCTGATCCTCAGCCAGCAGCCTCTGACTCTGGCATGGTCAAGATCACATCTCAGCCTTGGCTAACCCCTGTTGCTTTCACCTATTCCTGTGAGTTTGGAGCATTTTTCCCGAGCAGCGGGCCCATAGCCCTGCTGATCCTCAGCCAGCAGCCTCTGACTCTGGCATGGTCAAGATCACATCTCAGCCTTGGCTAACCCCTGTTGCTTTCACCTATTCCTGTGAGTTTGGAGCATTTTTCCCCCCTCTCCTTCTTTTTTGAAGAAAAAATTTCACTTGTCAAGCAAGTTCTTTTCCCCTGAACTCTTACACTTCCAGCTTTGGTGCAGACACAGAAATACTATTCAAAAGGTGAAAGTTTACAGTCACAAGTAACCACACCAGCTGCTATCCTGGTAACAAGTTCCATTTCTGGTGCAGGAGGGATGAGAGGGTGGGGAGGAGAAGCTAGCAGCCTGGATGCCTAATGCTGTGGGACTATTTTGGTACCCCAGAGCTGTGGTCTAACAGTGTCCGTGTCTCCAGGTGGCCTGAGAAACAGCTCTGCCTCAGGAGCGGGACTGGGAGGCTGAGCCTGGGCGCAGAGCATCTGCCTGGCCTTGGGGAAGAGCATCCGTCTCCCTCACACCTCTGATGTCTGAGTTGTTACCAGGAATATAGACCCTTGGTACTTTGCTCAGTTTATAATCAGATTTTAAAAAGAGGTAAGAGTATCGGGTGCAATAAGGGAAAATTATTCGAATGGCGTAATTTTGGGCTTAGCTGCTCCTCTAATGATAACTTTTGTGGTGGACATCAGACTGTGCAGTTCATTTACAACTGCAGAAAGGTTTTTCTACTATGTATGTTTTTCAAAGCATTTTGGACCACTTCTTTTATGATGCTATTTTTTGGTTGCTTTGTTTTTTTGTTTTCTGGGTTTTTTAATCATTACCAAACAGCCTCTAAAATCAGACTAACAATACACATTTACAAGATACATTCATCTTACTTTTTAATCTTGGAATCCTCGCTCTTCTTTAATCTTAATACTCCGGCTTTGTGTTTGAGCTTTGTATTTGCATACAGAATTCAAGCAAATAGTCAAGGTATCAAATAACAAAGTACAGAAGCTCTAAAAGCTGAAATGGTAAATAAACATATATCATAATACCCAGGCTTGACACCGGACATTTTGAAATACCGTACCACTGAAGATTTCATAACGCTGTTTCATTGACTTCTGACTCCAAGTTCTTTCATCATTTTGACATTATCAACTACATAATAAAACAGGCTTTCCCTTTTTTTTTTTGTTAGATACATAATTTATGATTTTATCAATAAAGGGTTATTTTTTTTTAACAAGCCATAACCGCAGAAAGCTTTGTGCTGGCTTTTTTAAAGCATCAGTGACACTAAGATGTATATATCTAGTACAATCATGGACCCGCCTTTCATATTTATTTTATATGTATGTGAGTATAAATATACATATACAAACCTACTGCTACTGATGTTTCAAAAATCTGACAAAAAATACTTCTTATATATCTGCAGTAAATATTTCTTGGGGTAGTTATTTGAGACACTGCTATATGAGAAATGAATGTATCGACACAACGTAAATTATGTATCTGAATCAAATTGAAGATGTCAGTAGCTCTCAGTAGAGGATGGCGAATGAGTCAAGTGCCAGGAGTGAGTGAAATTGTGTATATGTGCGTGTGTGAGGAATTGCACCATGTCCTGGGCTTGGCATGGCCATGATGAGCGCGGGAGAGGCTTTGGCTCTCCACCCCCACAGCCAGCCCTGTCCCTCTGTGGCTCTGGCACAGGCAGTCACTGCACTGGGCAACACCACGGGATGTGCAGTTCCCTCATCCTCCTCCTCCACCTGTTAAGGGAAGGAAGAGTTAAACCTCGGTAATTTCCACTCCTCCTCCTCACTACTTCCTATCACTGCTTGAATTGCGGGAGCTTCGTACATCTGGTTCAGTTCATTCCCAATGATTCAGGTTCTCGTTTTTCCCCTCCCTCGGGGACAACTTTCCTGAGTCTTGCTGCGGAGCCTGACCCCGGTGCCAGCAGGATAGAGCCCCAGGAAGTCCCAACAGCCTCATCCTGACTGCGAATACCCAGCTGGGTTTTAAACGCACTGCATCAGAGAGCAGTAGGTCACCACATTAATCAGGAACTCTGAAATCCTCCGAGACACCTCGTTGGAACGGTTACCAGGTTCTGGCTAGTCTTAAACATAATTTAAAAGACTTTGGGGTTATTGTAAGGCTTTTCCCTTCCTTCAGCCCTATCTCTATGTAAATGCTCTCTTCCACTTTTCACTGCTGACTCCTTCTAACAGACATATTATTTTGCTTCTCTGGCCTACTTTGTTGCAGACAAAGTTTTGACTATCGGAGTTCTTTTTTATTCCATTTTACATTTTTAATGCTATGTTGTAAAACGTCCTTCCTCTTGAGCAGTAATAAAAACCTTTTTTTCCCCCCCTCCCCTCTTCAGATTTCTTTTATAACACATTCAGCATTTTCTGGGACATAATTAAAACATCAAACAGTTTTCCTGCTGGTTATGCTAAAATCTGAATGCTTGAGTCTGCTGGCATTATTGAAAATTAAAATGTACTATTCTTGAGTGTATTTAGGATGCCCTTAAATAACTATCAAAAATAATTTTGTTCTGCTTTATGTACAGACTGGCACCATAATGCTAAAATACCTGCATTAAATAATGTCTCTAATTGGTAGCATGAGGATACTTTTAAAAAGTATAAAATATGTATTTTTGTTCACTATTTTTCCTAGGCTAATGTGTCTAATTTTCCCATACAACTTTATCCCCAAGGAAAAATATAGATAGAAAGACCATTACCAATACATGAAGTTCAGTGGTTCTCTCGCTTTAGATGTAATTGCTATCAAGGAGGCTGGCAGCAGGGTAATTTTAGTTCAAATTAGTACATAGCCTGAAAAAGGATAAATCAACCTTTTTAGGTCTGAAATTAGATCCCAGTGTGGGATTGTTCTAGCCGAGCGTACATCGGGTTCATAAAATACATTTGCGAGAATGAAAAGCCCCTCAAATTCAAGGGCAGCAGTGAGCATGGGGCTGGAGGGGAAGGTTGCACGCCCTGCTAGAAGATCTTGTTCCTCCTCCCTTTGCTACTAATGGCCTCAGACTAACTTTTTAATTTGGCAAGGAGAGCTCAGTGGTGCTCCCATTCAAGGCAATGGAAAGCCTCCCACAGTACCCAACATCCCTGTGTCAGGATGATTAATACCTTCAGTCCACATTCCCGAAGGAGCTGAGAAGGGAAGAACTGATTTCACTGGGAAGGTAGAAAGGGACACCTTTACCAGGACTGGGCACCTAAACATCCCTATGGCTGTGTTCAGGGTCCCAATAGCACTCACGGGTTAGATAGCTGGGATAACAAAACCTACGTCACCCAAAAACATCCTGCAAGTATCTTTGCGGTGGAATTAATTCTCAATTTTTTTTTTTTTTTTTTTTTTTTTTTTTTTTTTTTTTTTTTTTGGTATTGCAGTGATTTTTCTTTTCTGCGGCTGCCTTGGATGTGGTGAGCAACTTAAAAGAGGGGGTGGCTGGTGCACAACACAGAATTTAGGTCACACCTCTGCTTTGGACTGTGTGAGGTTTCTTGTGCGTTTTTTTGAGCCCAAATGCGTGCATGTGTGGGGCCAAATGATGACAAATGTGTTCCCTATGTGTGTGTATGGGGGAGTATCACACAGCAGCTGTGAAGCTGGGTCCCCTGTCCCTGCCACAGTTCTGGGAGTGCAATAATTTCCACCTTGGGACAAGGAAAATCCCCTGTTCCAGGAAAAATTTTGGACTAAAGATTTTTTTGGAAGTGCAGGGTAACAGTCTTTGTATCCCAGGTCTGTCCTACACTGTGAGATGTAAGATCATCCTCATGCTTAAATCTGACCTGCTAATTTTTTTGCCAAGATCTCTGTTTTGGTCAATAACAAAGTGACTGTACCGGCATAACTATAAATTTTCAGCAAGACACAGTTTTGTTTTTTCCACACTAAAGAGCATTTTATCAAAAGCAGACATGTCCCAACCAGCATCTCTTATTCACCGTGACTTGGAGAACCAGGATGCCTGGGAGGCAGCAGGCTGCCATGCCTTGCTGCTTTGGAGTAGCTCCCTTGCCCTATGGCCCACACCTCTTTATCAAAGAATAAGTTTTAAATGGGAAATGTCATAGAGGATAAATTGTTTTACAATCTTTGCCATTCAGTTGCTTCTAGAATGAACCAGAATTTTACAGAAACGAGAGAGAACTGGAGATAAATGGATGTCCCGAACAGTTTATGATACAATTTCAGACAGCTTCTGAAAGCCACAGAATGTCAGTCAGTCTGAAACAGAGACTGTGTTTCAAGTGACTTTCTCCTCAAGTTATTTGAATCTGAAAATCTAGGTACTGCATGTGCGTGGGCTATGTACAGTCATATTAAGGTTCAATATTTCAGTTCATTGTAGATACTTAGGCAAATACAAACCAGTTCCCAAAAAGTCAGTTAATAAAGCACTCTCAGAAGAGCAGGTGGGTGACTGAAAATCAAAGGATATACGTGGCTCCTTTCCTGAAAAGCAGCCTAACAATTATAGCCACTTCTCTTGATTTTGAGGAGGAGGATTTGGCTCAGACTTCCCATTCCT
>NW_010419112.1:103029-104126 GCF_000710305.1 Buceros rhinoceros silvestris
CCTGCTCTCATCCTCCCCACTAAGCGAGGACAAACCATTTTCTTAAAGGTTAAAGACAGTCTGCATAACCTCATATGTACAACGTGTCTGCTCCTTGACCCCAGCTCTCAACATTGTCCAAAGTGTTACTAGAGCAATAGAAATAATAATTAAACCTCCTCCCACCAAATGCAGAGGATTACAGAACACATTTCTTAAGCCAAAGACTTCTGTCTTTCTACAATGTGCTGGAGTAAAAAACATATCCAGGAGTCGTCCCTGGAGTCTCAAATCGTTCTCTCATCACACTGGGTTCAAAGACAATGCAACTTGTGTAGCTTAGCTGAAAGTATCTGCATAAAGCAATTCCTCTATGATGTTGTTTTGTTTCTGGCTTGCTTTTACCTGGGCTATCTGACGACATTGTTTGAGGCTAAGGCAAAAAATATGAATAATGTTTGGGCCTAGAGATCAAAAAATCAGGCTTATTTCCATAGTCGTTAGTAGCCAGTATCCCATGCGAATCTCTTCTTTTCTAAAGCTGCACTGAAATGCCTGGGCGTTTTAGGAAGGATTTCTTTTTCTTTTTATTTTATTTTTCTAAGAGTTTGTTCTTCTTGATTTTTGAAGATGCTGAAAGCTTTTTGATGTCGCAAAACCAATCATGAGAGGGAAAACACAAATTTAAATGTGAGATAAAAGGGGCTTTGCATGCATGCATAACAAGAAACCCATTGAACAAAACAAATTACTTACCACCTCCACAATGGCTCTCTGCCTCCAAGGGATAGACTGGTTCACAATGATGAGGTGACGGTGATAAAGTCACTGTGATACTCTGATCAGAAAAGCTGCAGTAAGAAAAAAAAAAGGATATAGGGAAAAGTAAACTACAAAGAAGGGAGGGTGGAAAAAATGGCTCACCATTCCCCTGGGACTGTGAGTGACTTTCAGTATTCCCCAAAAAGTTTCACTTCAAACGTTACAAGGTCAAAAAGGTCTCTTCCTGCGTGCCAGTTCTGGCAGCTGACAGAGGAAGGCAGAGGAAGCAGGATGGCTGAATTTTTCATTCGAAGAACTTTGTTCCTGTTTGGGTATTCCTTGTCTGGTATTCCTGC
>NW_010419112.1:104223-108890 GCF_000710305.1 Buceros rhinoceros silvestris
GATGGCCGTGAAGTGTGATTTTTCCTGATTTGGAGAGCAAAGGTGATCTCTTGGATCTGAGTTCGTTTTTAAGAGGTTTGGTTGGGTTTGATTTTGTTTTCCATTTACAACTCTTCCCTTTTTTTTCCGTTTTTAAAGCCATGAATGATGAGCGCTAAGAGTTGGGGAAAGGCCAAGAGAGAGATATAGTTATAAATTTCCTTTACTCTTCTATGTTTCTGTGTTTGGGAACCACTTCAGAGTGGTCAGCAAGAAATACTATTCCCTCCGGTCCCCTGCTTCCACTCCCAGAGAGGGGTAGGACACATTGGACCCAATCCTTTTATACGGTTTTTTAAGGTTGGGGTTGTTTTTTTTTCCACAGCACTGGTTTTTAGGAGGTGAAAGTCTGAGGATGTCGCAAAGGTTACTCTATCTGTGGAGTAAGACTATTAAAGCTACTTGATTTGTAGGTCCAAAATTATATCTCCGTTCTGGTCTTATCCAAAAAAAAAAAGAATTTTTTGAGTACAAATCCTTACTTATGCTGGTCTTACGCCTGCGCTGTGCCCAGGGCTGTTGTAACTACAGCCCTTCCCACCTCCCAGTGAGCCCACAGCTGTACTGTGGACGACCCACCTTCAGGATGTACTGCTTTGCACAAGGGTTCTCTGTGCCCCATTTCTATTGGTGTTCAGAACTAGTGGGAGAAGAACTCTGAAGTCATTTGCTTTGTGAAGAACAAGGAATATGGTCAGAGCCTGGAAATATTTAGGTTTTTTTTCATTTGGGCTTTTTTGCCTTGGTTTCTTCCTTCTCCTCTCTTCTTCTATCATTCCCTGTATTTCCTTGGTCACCAAAAAAGCAGAAGGTAGAAGAAGAGGAGAAAGAAAAGTCAAGATTATCAAACAGAAAAATAAGTTAAAGGTTGACTTGATTTTTGCACAAAGATCAAAAATCTGAAACTCTTTGCTGAAGAGTTGTTTGGGTTGGGTTTTTTTAAATCATTGAGATTTTTGTTGTTGTTGTAACATTTTGAAATACGAGTTTCTTTTCTTTCTTTGCATGCATTCTTTCACTCTTCAGAACCCTTCTTCCATGGGCAGGCAATTTTCCTGCCTACTATTGAGCCATTGTCCAAGCCAAGCTCCTCTATTTGCAAATCCTTTGGTCATATTTTGATGGTCAGCAATCTTCAGCTTCCATGTCTACCAAATCTCAGCTACCTGGGAAAATGGCTACCAAAGGATTTGCTCAGAAATTTTCTGTTGTCAGTAAAAACTTATCCATGGCTTTCAGTGGTGTTTTCAGATCAAATCTGACCTAAGGTTGGGGACCACTGATCAATTTTTCTTCCAGCATGCTTACCATGAGGCCACGCTTGCCGTATGTATGTTCACTGATTTACATTAAGGAGTTATCCTTGGTTCCTGAAGTCAAAACAGTTTAGTGTCGATTATCAAATCAAATTGAAAATGATAAATTTGAACTGTATTTTATTTCAGATTCCCACTGTATTTTTGGAGCTTTAATTTTACTGTCAGTCAGAAAGGAAAATATACCTTAAATACACAGAGACTACACGGAATGGGTAACAGTGTTGGAAGAAGCCTGAAAGAGATTTAAGGAAGCATACCTCTGAAAAAGTGTTGCTTTTACCAGTAGTACTACTATGTCTGGAGGATCTGAAGAGCATTTCCATCACTGAGAGTGAGTTATACAATAATCACCTGCATATTTGACAAAGCAAAGTCAGGATCTTAATACTGCAATTCATTTCCTTTGATATATTATCTGTCATCTCCCCCTTCCCACACAACCTCTTTATACTGAGAGGGAGACGGCACATCACCAATTCCCTTGACTGCTGTGAGAGACAGCTATTTCCCTTCCCTTCTCCCCTCTCCCTCTTAGTCTCTTTCTTTCTCACTCTTGTCTTTTTTCCTCCCTGGTTTCTTCCATCTCTTCATGCCTCTTTCACGGCTTTCTCAAAGGAGAAGGAAGAATCCTGTTTGCTTCAGCTTAGCACAAAATACTGCAGCAGGGAGAGAGCCCACGATGATAACTTTGGCCGCATGGCCCACAACCAAGTGAGGGTGTCCCTCTACGCTCCTTTAGGTATGGCCAGGCTGTATTTTAAGCAAAGATCCAAACTCTGCTCGTTCCTCTGTCAAAGAGCCTGGATGGGCCTTTGGGGAGCTCTGAGGTCCAGGGGAGGAGAAAGCTCGCATTCATGCTGTCCGCTGCACAGGGAGGACAGGCCTGCCTGTGGACGTGTCTGCACGCCTGCATTTGCCACCCGGCTGCCCTGGGGAGCTGCAGGGCATGAGATCTACACGGCCCAAAAAAGCCCAGAGCTGAGTGATAATATTTATACAACTGGGCTTTTCATTACCATGGGTTTCTTTGTCACTAGCTCTCATGGGCTGGCAGAGGCTGAAGAAATCTCAGTTACAATTTGTGCAATATTTAAATAACTTCTCTGACTTTACTGCAGAAGGACTGCTATGGTATCAGGCATGATTCACACAGCATGCCGGACCCGTAATTTTAAAACAGCTTAAAATTTTGATAGAAACACTGAAGACTACAAAACGGACGTTTATTTATATCTCTCATAATCCCTGTGAAATCCTGGGGGTGGAGTCACCCAAACGAGCAGTCACTGTGTTTGGATTCTTGTCTAACCAAGGCTCATTGATTCTTAAGCGCATAAATTCAGAAACTCTATAGACCCAGCCAAAGACAATACAGCAAGCCACGCAGCTCAGAGATCCCTCCAGGGAGGAGATGTGGTTGTAAACACTTGAAAATGTTTAAATCCAGTGAATGCTCTAGTTATATTTTGTAGGTCTGACAGGACAAGCAGTCCTAACAATCTGAAACGCTGGACAGAATGGAAGGAAAAGCTCGCCAAGGGTAACGAAAACCTCACAGTCCTTTTTGCATCATCTCCACCAGGACATGGAGCTATCATGGTCTCAGCCCCCCTGGAGATGCTCTTCTCTCCAGGCAGCTCTGATCCAAGGGACGCAGCACATCGTGCATTGCAGGTTCACCTGGCAGGCCTCACACACTGCATGAGGAGTGAGGAAGACCTCCACGGGGAGCAGAAGCACAGCGTTTTCGTGCCGGGCCACAACACAGTTTGGGCAGTAAAGCCCTTTGCACAGGGACTGACTCCCTCGACTACTTCTAAAAGTCTCTTTGTAGCTGCATGTTGCAGACAGGTTTAAATCAGCATTTGTACAGATGTGGTGTTGAAGCAGAAATACTAAATTACTTCCTTAGAATCTCAGGGGAAGCCTGAGAGAGAAAAAAGGCTTGGTCTAGGCTTGTCCATGCCACGGGCCGGTACCCTGCACCATCTCTCCTGGCAGTGTCCGAAGCTGGAACCCAGCAGCAGCGTTAGGTGGGGTAGGATGGAAGCCCTCCTAGGCAAGAAAATGGAAATCTATTTGTGCAGGAAAATGTTTGAGACTTCTAAAAATACTTTAAGAAGTTTCAGAATTCCTCTGTTAAAAAAAAAAAAAAAAAAAGGGCAGAACAAGTAGCAGACAATGTCCAAAGACATGCTGAATATATAAGGGAATTGTGATTCAAAAGCAGGACTCTCAGGTTTGTGAGCAACAGACTTGAGTAGTGAAGAGACCAGAGAGGTGAGGGCTGGATAGATGGCTAAGGAGAACACGAGCATTCACAAAAATACCAGGGGAGATGAAGTACTAGCAAGAAGTTGAATCTTTCAGTAAACCGAGAGACTGAAGTCTTTTGAAATCTGCCTTTAAATAAATATACAAACACCAAGTTTGAACAACTAGAAAACACTGGAGAAAAATAAACCCGTAAAAATAAAGATAATGACAAAGACTGGGAAAAGAAATATGGAGAAAATATGAATATAAACAAATCAGCTTTCCAGATTGCATACAACCAGAACACTTAGGGAATTGAATAACAAATTTATTGTATCACCGACAAATATTTTTTGACAAATCATGGGAGATTCCCAGGGCCTGGAGCAAAGCAAATATTGTACACATTTTTCAGAGAAGAGATGAAGCGTAATCCTGATAATTACCATCCTATACCTCAGTTTTCTCACCCTGGCAGTAGAATAGCATAAATAATTTCCTAAGACCTATGGGGCTGACTTGCTCATTAACCCCAGATCATCCAGCGTAGCCCAACACAACGTTGGCACAGGGCTGACTGACACCTGCGGGCCCAACCAGGGTAAAGGAGAATGAGTTGCTGGGCTGGGATGCATCCAGCAGTGTGTCTGGATCCCACAGTGCAACCCTGTGCAGAGAATACACAGGATGATGCTGAACAAAGGCGTTTCCAAACTAAAAGAGAAGCTATTGCTCTGCCTAAGCTAATTAGTCCCGATACTAATTTACCTGCTCCAAAACTCAGTGATGCTGTGGAAAGAGTGTGTTCAGATCCACGAATGGCCGATGAGGAAATAATCCCAGCTCAGCCACATATTGTAGGGACAACCCACCCATCTCACTCAGATCCCACATTCCTAGAAATGCTTTGGAAGGACATTCAGGGAAAATGAAAAGATTTTACAGATGGCCTAAAAAAAGCCCCACATTGTTAATATAATGGGAAAAAAATGAAGAGACAATGAATAAGCAGCCGCTGCCGCAGTCAGGCTAACGCTCGTAGCTGTTTTTCCA
>NW_010419112.1:109028-109590 GCF_000710305.1 Buceros rhinoceros silvestris
AAAGAGTTACGGCAAAATTCCTTTCCTTAATTTCTTGTTCCCACCCAAAGCCTGCTGGTTTTGACTTTGGCAGGTCATATATATTTCATCTATAATCATTATTTGTAGATATTTTTTAGGGCCGGGAGGGACTGTTAGATCATCAGTTCTGGCCTCCTGCACAACACATGCCATAGAATTTTATCCAAAAGGGTAATGAACTATTCACCTCCGTTGTGGCGATAGATGAGGGCTGAACCCGCAGCTGTTTGATTCTGTGGCTTTTGGGGGGATTGCGGATGAATTTTGACATTTCTCCATATAGATTCTGCAAAGCATCATCACATGGAAAATCTCATAAAATAAACAATTCTCTTTTCAAAAAAGCTCTCTGCTTGGAGAGAGAAAAAAGAGGGGGATGGAAGCCCGCAGTGTAAATGGGAAAATTTAGAGATTATCAGCTTTTTTCAAACTTCATATAAAGCTTTTTATTCTTGCCCTCTTCCTAGCTAACTTTTGTCAAAATAACCAGATACAAGCATCAGGGAAACTAGATGATAGTTTAGTCTCTAAAAGAGGGGGG
>NW_010419112.1:109754-122966 GCF_000710305.1 Buceros rhinoceros silvestris
GGGGGAATTTCTGAAATGTGTTTCTGTAGTAGACTTTATACAGCCATTCAATGTGGTCTAATGTAAGTCAGGCTTTAACAAATATTTTTGCTCGACTTGATTCCAGGATAAAATTGTAGAAGTTACTGAAAAGTGAAAAAACCTCTCAATCTATTCAACTTAAAAAAAAAAAAAAAGCATTTAAGGGGGGTCTAACTGAAGTATACAAAAATCTTAGCTGAATGGATAATATCAATGCATGTTACTACTTTTGATACTGCACAGATGACAGGATCAGGGGCATAAATGGAAGTTCAAAAAACAAATTCAGAGGAGACATAAGGAAGTGCTTTGTCACTCAAAGAATAATAAATGTTTGGAATGGCCTACTGGGCAAGGTTGTTGAGGCAAAGACAGTGGGCTCGTTCAAGAAGCAATTAGATGCTATCCTGGGGGAAACGCTGTATTACAAGAGACAAGCATCAATGTGTTGAATGGCCTTTTCTCATTCCTAACATTTTCTATGTTCTTTTCTCCAGCTTGTACTCTTAAGGGTCTGCAGCCTCAGTGTATGATATCAAAACTGAAATCAGGCCCAGCAGTGTTCTCCACTAAACTGGGCCAAGAAGCATAATAAAGATTTGGCCTTGCTATAAAAATGTGCCGCGCTGTACTGCTACCCTGCTTATTCCATGCTGGCTGCTGGGCTTCTAATAAAGGAACAGGCGTTGGGCAAAGCACCCAGGTTCAAAGATTTGTTTCACACCTTGTGTCGAGTCCAGAGCACACTTTCAAGAAACTGGGGCACCCTGCCCTTCAGGTGGGAGCACTTCAGAGGTGGGCCAGGACAATTCCAGCACATACAGGGCTCTTTGGATCCTTCACAACTAAACTCACTATTCAAATGTCCCTTTATTAGTAGTTATTAATATTTTTTGAGAATTTTTCCATCCCTTTCAGCTTACCCATCCATTCTAATGCTGTTTCTTCTCCTTCTAAGCACAGCGCTGATGCTTTCCCCTCTCTTTTCCCCTTTGGGTCCATCAAAACAGAAGTAAAGTTTGTATTTGTTCTTTGGTGCATGCGAGAGCACTCACAGGATGAACCAGCCTTTAGAAGGTGAAACAAGGTGCCGTGTCATGCCAAAATGGGTGAACAACTCCGAACAATCTGCTGAAATGGTGCAGCTGCACCCCACCACCTCCTGGGAAAACTGTAGCCCCCTCCATGCTGAGGTGCTCTCCACTGTCCCACACACCCACCTGCTCCTGGGGCAGGAAAGAGGGACCCAGGGAGGGTCCCACTGGAGGTGACCCGTTTGTGAGATGTCAGGTTCAGCTGCTGAGGAGCACAGAGCTCCCGGTGCTCAGCTGGACAAACTGAAGTCCACTCAGAAGAAAGGGGTGATTCAAGATACATCTTAGATTAGTTGTTGAATTGCTTTCATCTGTTTTACGGGTTACAGAGGAAGCTTCAAGGGCTCTCTGTGGCAGGCTGTGTCAAGGCACTGCGGTAAAGATGGTCTCCCCTCCCCTAAACTTACAGGGGGTGTCCTACAACAGGGGGCAGTAGGCAGGCACAACTAGAGAGTGGGGAAGTCCTTGAGGACATTAATTTTACTGCACACACAGAACCGCGCAGCTCTTATCGAGTATTGCACAGGCAGCTCAGCAAGGGGGATTTTAGGGAAATATTTAAAGAATGCTGCATTTATAGCTGAGCGGTTTTGTATAGAAATCTCCACCGAACATAAGGGGCTGCACAAGAGAAAGTATTAAAGTAGTTTGAGGCAGGGGGGCAGGAGTGGGGTGGGGAGGAATGTACGGATGTGCAATAAATGCTCAGCTAAGAAAGCAGCTTATCAACTGGAAGAAAGGGACGGTGGCCTCTTCCTCTCCAGCCAGGGTTAAGAAAGAGAAAGGAACCTTGAGCTGCCACCCCCCGCCCAGGAGCTAAGGCAGTCCCTAATTCAAGGCCATGCAAACAGAAGTTAAATTAATATGAATTGCTGACAGACTCACACACTGTCCTTTCTTCCCCCAACTCTTCTGCAAGATGGGGGGTTTTATTATTTTATTATATTATTATTTTTACTGGTGAGGGATTCTTATTATTATGGTTCTGACTGTCATTACAGTGGCTTTGTGCCCCAGCACTCCAGGGGAAATGCATATCCAGAATAGCTTTGCAAGTGCTGCCGAAGCCATTTGATGTCTGCACCACTAGCTAAATGATTTGCTAACAAACTCTGAGACTTTTTGCCCTTCCAAAGGAACCATTTCACATGTGGTTTTTGGCTTGCTCTGCAATGGCCCAGCAATATTCTTTTATCCCAGCAAAGAGCATATTACTGTTTAATATCACTGTTATATTCCAATATGTTTCCCAAGATGATAAATGTTGGCACAGAAAAGACGCAACTTTTTCAAACAATAAGTAATAAATTGTGGAAAGCTGAGGTAAATATTTTTCCATGTCCCCAAACAACTCTGAGTACATTCCTGAGGAGTGTATTGACAGTAAAATGTTTGAGAACAAGAAAATCTGTTGGATCAGGTTGTGGTTGTTGTCCAACCCACAAAATAGCAAGAAAATTCCTAGCTCTTTCTACCATCTGTTCCACTGCGTACTTCGGTGTGCAGCTTTAAGTAAAGCACTCAAAATGTCTCCTATAGCAAATATGAGTATGAATGAGTTAGTTAGTGTGAGAAGATAAACGACATAGTTACAAGGCTTTAGGAAAAAAAAAAACAACAAACCTGAAACACAGTTTGTCAGACGCATCCAGGTATCTTGGCAATGAATTATTCAAATAGCTGGATTCACTGCGAAAGTGAGACACGCAGTGCTATGGGCACTCGCTCCTGCCTGGTGGCATGCAACCCAGCCAAGCAAGGTTGAGAGATGCTGCACACAGGCTGCTGAGCACTGAGAGTGTGCAATGAGCTGCTGTGAACAAATCACAGAAAACAGATGTCAGAAATTAACTACTAAAAATGTCACATCAACACTATATTCGAAAACCATCCCTGCTGGAGGGCAAGCTACAAAGAGAAAAGGATGACCCAAATAAAGCTATTATTACCTAGTGTAATGTTTACCTGCAGGCAATGCCACTGCGAACATCCTTGTGTGCATCACCTCCAATGCCACAGGTATAACTGCCCATCTCTACCCCTGAACATCCCTTTGAGTACCATCCTTACAGCTTCTGCCCTCAGGCTGGCACACTCACCCAGAAGGAGTGTTTGCTTAACCCACCAGAAGCCCGAGGGAAAGGGACTAGCGGCTGAGAGCTAAGCTGCAGGTCCCTGGCCCCCATCACATGAAAACGTGCCCCTCAGTATATATAGAAAAGGTACCCGAATAAAATTATTGCACTGATTTCAAAGGATTTTTACTATTTTAAAATATTGAATATGGACATATTCAACATCCTTCTGGGCCAACATCTGCCTGTTTAAATGAAAATTATTAATCCTCTAGCACCATAAGGGGAAGGCTACTCAGTATACATACTCTGTACTTGAGAATAAATAACAAACGCAATTTAAACTGAAATTTCAGCGGACTTTCCATTAAGTAACAGATCACTGTTGGACGGTCATGGTTTTTTATATCTAGCAGAGGACTGTACCTCAGATATGTAGACATCATGTAGAGATGGGATATTTTGTGCGAACATTAATAATGATGTTCCTACATTGCTCATGCTGTGGAAATGCTTCCTATTCATCTCATTTTGTTCTGGTCCCACAATGGCAGCATGATGACTGCAGAGGAATGAGTGAGAAGCCTTCTGTGTCTTTGTGTGGCGGGTATAAAATGGTTGCAAACCAGATGAATTCCTAAATACATCATCTCTTTGATATTCTGCACTACCCTTCTGGAAAGACCCCGTATTTTTAATATCAAAAGGGCAGAGACCACTTACCATGGGATAAAAAGAGAATGACTGCTTTGTCCTGCTATCTGTATCCCAGGGAGCAGATCACAGAGGACCAAGATGGTTTCCCTTATGCCTTGAAAGGGGCTGATGAGAACCCAGAAGCACCTGGATAGAAGTCAGATTCATTCACTCATATCAGTCCCACAGATCTACTCTAAACCTCTCTTCCCAGTTGCCTCCTCCAGGGTTAAAAAGATGGCACAGCAGAGTGTGCCAGAGAGAGGTTGATCAGAGTTATTGTTGTGTGTGTTTCAGTGGTCATTGCTGCCTTCACAACACTCATTTCAATATAAATCATTTCTGTTTTCGCATTTTCTCCTGGACTAGTTCCACATCCCAAGGACCATTCCTATGAGTAGCTGTTGAATTTGGCTCCCCAGCTCTTCTCTAGTGACCTTTCACAACATTGGTAAAGGCTTCAGCACTCACTGAAGGCATCAAAGGGCCTATTCTCATCTTTCATGGAATCTAATAAGCATGGTGGGGCTGTATATTCACAAAGCTGGCACTGCTTCTCTGCACGTCCTTGGGCAACTGCTTTAAAAGCTGCAGGAGTCTCCATGAGGAAGAATGGGAATAACGACATTGGCCTGCCAGCCGTGAAGGTTACAACACAGAATCGCTTAAAAGACTTGTTGAAGCCCAAAACAGTTGATGCAGGCAAAACACTTTGCAGGACAGCAAGAGGTACACACGCTCCTGGAGAGGAGACTAAAGTGCCTAGAGGTAGCTGAGCTGCCACCCCGGACTGTAGCCCCAAAATACAAATGATGACAAGACTGCAGGCATGAATGCCCCAAGCTTCGCTGATCTAATTTACATCAGTGGACAACTTCTTGTGCAGACCGACCTCTGGAATAGGCCCCTTTCCCACATGGTATTAACGGAACTATAAATGTTTAATTTGAAATACATGATAATAATAATAAGCATCTTAAATAAAAGAAGATTGTGATAGATTGGCAGACTGCCATGATCATCTCCGCTTTATACAGTGGTTCCTTCTTGCCTTGAGCTGCTGGATGACATCCTTCTGATGGAATTAATTGCCCTCTTTCTTGCCCCATACTATTTCTGGTTTAATTATCTTGCAGTTTGTCCAGCAGTGGACGATGTTCTTCCTGTCGCTGCTCTTTTGCTCTCAGCGTTCTCTCTTGGTACAGGGTATTTTCTAAATTCAGATCCATTTTCCTCTTAGAAGTTCCTGAGCAGTATTTTGTGACATTTTCTGCAGAAAGAACCATTTAGATCCCGATGCAAAGTGAGCTGTGATCAAAATCCTTTGTCTTCAGCAGCTGGTAGATCAGATTTTCACATCTGCCACGTGCCTCAGCAGTCATAAGACAGAAATGTGCATTGAAAAATGAAGTTGCACGTGTAAGGAAGAAGAGATGACAAGACTGATTGGGAGAAAAGAAACTGACTTTCTGTTTTCTCAGGAAACAGCAGCTTGACCTCAGGTTACTGAAGTATTTCCATTGACTACATGGTTTTTCCTTCGCAGATATATCAGATGTTTGATTTATCCAGTGAAGTACATTCTCTTGTAATTACTGAATTACCAAAGTGCAAAAAGTTGCAAAAGAGATTAAACGAATTTTAGAATCAGCCAGTGGAGGTTTTTGGTTAATTTTTACAATTGTCTCATATACTGATTGACTTTTCCATTACAGTATTTTAAACTGTTAAAAAGAAACTTAAAAAATTAAGGAAGAGGAACCTTTCAAGAGGGAAGGAAAAGGAAAGTTCGACTTCCAAACAATCCCTCTCTCCTGGTAAACAGAATGGGTAAAAGGGTGATGTGTGGAGGAAGTATAAAAGCCATTCCTGAAAAGTTTCATAGTCATGGGAAGAGCATGCTGTCAGGTTAAAGCAACCCCAAACTCATCCCAAAAACGTAATTTCCACCTCCTTCTGTTTCTGGAAATCTCAGAATTCATTCTTTGTGACAGCCGGTACCTGATTTGTCCCAATCCATGACAGCTGCATAGTTTACAAGCCCAGCCAGTGCCTTCTTGTATGGCCTGTCAGAGCTGGTTTAGTCTGTGTTAGGGAGCCAAGTATTAGTAAAGCTGGGGACAGTCTCCTAGATCAAGAGAATATTCCTGTGCTATGAGCCAGGCGCTGCAGTTACGCTTGAGACCAGCCATGGACACAGACCGCACTCGGCAGTGGTATTTATAGGATTGTTAACAGTCGAAGAGATGTGAGGCATAGCCCTGTGACATTATTTCCTTTGCCTTCAAAAAGCGCTTCTCTGAAGCGCCCGGAGACATCTTGTCTTCGGGGTTATTCCCAGTTAAGATAAACCAAGTGAAAATGTGTGACTACTGTCAAAAGAGAATAATGTTAGTGCTTACAAAAGCTCCCCTTCAGATACGAACACCGCAATGCTATGCATAACCTCTGTGTTTGATTTCTCTGTCATATTTTCTCACACTGGAGATAGTCCCAAAGCAAACCTCTGAACGCAAGCACGGAACACGATTGAGAATCAAAGCCTAGAACACAGAACATATGTTTGGCTTCTTGCTTGTATCTTTATAGAAGCCCAGCCAAAAGCCTCGGTGCTAACACTCTTCAATATTTGTGCGTTTTGCACAACAGGCCAAGTTTTCATGCTCAGTACTATTAACCTTTGGGTGACTCAAACTTTGATGCAAAACTAGTAATTGCCATAGATTCTGCTGGGGAGAAAAACCCTGTTTGACCCAAATACAAGGTTAACTCAACCTTGTTTGTTCCCCAGATATTTTGACTGCTCCTTCAAGTCAAGAGGACATTACTTCATGCTACTGAATCCTTGAGGTGGGTTCCCATAATGTTCAGGCCCTTAGACAGAACTGTGGGGGTGCAGCACGATGTGGTATGGACCCGCCGTGCTTACTTCAGGAGGACCAGATGCAGTTCCACTGGAAACTAGTGGCCTGTGGTCAAGACAAAAGTACAAGACAAAAGTACAAGACAAATTTCTCACGTTAAACCGGTTTAGTCATAGCAATAATAAATTTGGACAGCTTGTGAGATAATTACGTTAGCAAAGAGAATAGGTTGTCGGTATGATCAAAGACCTACGCACATTGATCTCAAACCTAGAGTGCATCCATACTGCTTTGGAGAGAAAAGTCAAACTCACAATTCCACAGCTGGAGGTCTGACATCATTCGATGCCTTCAAGAACCTGGACTTTGCCACTGTCCTTCTCATGTCCTTGTGAGACTCTTCAACGCCACTGAAGGTTTCTGCTTTCCCAGTCCTTCAACTTTCTCAGACACATCTCAGCAGTCTGTTGACACCCCACAGAGGTCAAGACAAAGTGTTGAACAAGTGATTTTTGCCATGAATGAATCTGTGGCCCAGATTCAGGTATTCACAGTCTTTTCTTCTTTGAGGTTGTTTCTGACAATCTCACTAAGTGAATTAATGAAAAGCCACTTCTGGAGATATTTTTACATCGCTCATGTTAAGACTAGAAACTACCCAAATTTATTACGAAGAATCTGAAATCCATCATGGCTGCTACCTTATAGATATGATACAGGGGATACCTTAGCATGTTTTCCTTGCACACCCAAAATCCCAATTAAAATAAAATTATTTAAGACAGAAAAGATGAAACAAAACCCATACATTTAAATGTTACTCCAGAAAATTTCAGCATGGAACAACTTATTCATGTTCGTTAATCAAATCCCAGATAAAATCAGCTGTCTTCTAAAGTGAGAACAGAGAAAAATTAGGACAACTTATATCTGAAAAAGTTAGACTTTTTATATTCCAGGAGAACTCAACTAAAAGCTCCCTCCATTCAGGCACCTGGGTTTCGTTTCATAATAGCTTCGGTCCATTGTTCCTTATTATCAGAGCTGACTATGTTCAAGCTAAGGCAGATCTTGTTCCTAAATTTATGTCTCTGTGTGTGACCACTACAATATGTGTTTTGTATGCTTTTTCCTGAAAGCCTAATATAGTGATACCTGTGACACGGCTTGGACTCCCCCTTTCATGTGTATTACCAACTCGAACTGCAACCTGCTGGTAGATTTTTCTTAAACTCTAAAATGAGGGTCTAACCTTCTCTTCTTTTTCTTTTTCTTCTCTGTTACCTATAATCTTGATTTGACTCACACAAAAGTGACACAGTGGGAAATCCACTCAAGAAGACTTTGACAACTAACAATGGAAACCTACCTACACGAAAGTTGACTGGTGGCATTTATAGTGAAAAAATGTATTCAAGTTTAAAGATGTCATCTGTGTTAACTGATCCGTGTTGGTTTTGTGTGTTTTTGTCAAAAGAAATGTGCTGTGGAGTCACCTCTGTTAGGGTAAAGAAAACCAGCCAGAACAACATCACCACTAAAAAAGGCAGGTATATTCAGTAAAAAGAAAAAAATCCCCCCAAAATATTTGTTTGGGTAAATACAAAATTTAGGTTGGACCAACTCCAAAGAACCTACACGAAACAGTGAAACCTGAGCATATTTAAATGCAACTAACATATAGAACTATTTATATTCCTGTTCCTTTTGCTTCTCTAACGTGAAAAATAGTTATTTAATGCAGCACCAAAGGTGTACCACATGTATCTAATGGATTGAACTAAAATAAGATCACTGTAGTTTTTTCAGTAGTAGCTGCTGATTGGTTTGGCTTCGGTTTTAGACTTGAAGTTAAGACAGTTTACACAAACTCCTTTCCCCCTGAAATGAATCCAGAGCCTGTGGCAAGCCAGGCTTCTTCATCGAATGGGACACCCAAAGCCGTGAGTTGCCACTGCAAATCTTGTGATTTCATTTCAGCGTAAAAGAGATATGAATCAGAACAAAGTTCAAAGATGCTAATGCTCAAGTAAAAGATCTTGACTGAACCTATTAGGATATTGTACCTATTATTGATATTGAACAACCACTCTTCATGTCCTCTTCCACATTACTAGGTCTACTCATCTAGACTGGATCTTGTTGCTGGTCTCACCTGACTTGAAGCACTTTGTCTCATCCTATTCACCGCTAGAGATGCTTTTCTTGAAAAACTTATCAAATATTCTGCAAATGTGAAACTCAACCCAAAAATGGACCTTTGGGTCAGGTTATGAACATGTGAGGTGGAGCTGATGCTACTACGACATCTGAGGCTACCATGACGTCTGATGCCACCAAGACACACCTGTGAAATGTAGGTCAACAAGTAAACCTGGTGGCTCTAGGAATCTGAGGTGCTGAGATGCAAAAGTGGTGAACACTGTGGAAAGTGTGAATGGAACAGAAAGGATCTGAGGGGAGAAAGAGGCAGAGCAGCTGTTGCATCTCTCAGCTCATTCATCCAAGTCTGGGTAGACTGAAGAAAGGACAGAGTTCAAAGGGGTCTGAACCAATGTTGAACCACTGTGGGTGCTCTCTAGCTAAACAGAAAGCTTTAACGAAGGAACAGATTTGTAGACAGCAAATCTCTCCTATCCGTGTATTGCCTACTTAGTCCATTAGTTTAAATTCACTCAAAAATTTAAGGAGGGTGTGGGAAGAAAAACCCCATCTCTCAAATGAAACAATTTGAAGTGAAGCCACTTCGTTCAATGGTTTTTCACTAATCTATGTTCTTCGTCAGCTCTCATGATACAGAGAAGTTAACAAAATCAACCCACTTGGCTGCTTCAGGAAAATTCATAACCAGGGAACTGAACCACACCATTGGTACAACAAGCACCCCAGAAAACCCAGAGGGAAGCAAATATGTTGGAATGAGTGACTGGAGAAGGAATTTCACCTGCCAGTGCTGTGGCCACCCTGATTTTTCTGTGCAGCTCCTGAGCATGCTTATTACAGAGAATGAGAGATGTGTGAGGCAGCATGTCTCATAACTGCAGCTTTTTTACTGCCGTTTTTGCAGCAGGTAAACTGAGGGACTTGGTTAACACATATCCCAGACTGCTAGGAATTTATCTTGGGCATCTTATTTCATTTCAGCCAAGAACAGGCATTTTCTGATATGCTCCTTCACCTCTTCTCCACAGACTCTCCACATCACCCCAGACAAGAGTTATCGCATCACCACAGCTCCTATGTCACCCACCTGATTTCTCCTACAACTTCATGGCCTGGGACTCAGCATCAGATCTCCGTGAGATTAAAGATTGCTAAATTTTCCAAACAGAAAACCCCCAAAACTATGTGATTAAACAAAAAAAACAAACAAACTCAGAAGACCTTTAATTTCTACTTTAGAAAGACTGTGTTCAAGTGCAGATGAGTGTTTTTGTCTCACTTCTGTCATCGGGTAGTCAGGGTAATTGACCCAGTGATACCTGCCCAGAGGAAGAGACAATGTTTGAAATTCCTGTTAGAAACAATTATGTACTTGACCGTAAAGTACGGGTCTTTCTGCTTTAATTTTTTTAGGAGGGCATAAAAAAAAAAAAAGAAAAAGACAACAAAACGAGAAATGCTCTCAACCCTTTGAAGGTCCTCTTTGTGCTGAAGCAGGCTCTGTGAATTGGTAATTGGCCTCTCGGAGCCCAGGGGACAGGAGGCTGAGGCAGCGCCCAGCAGGCAGGCATGGCTGCCACTCTGCACTTCTGCAGCCACCCGCTTCCCCCGCCTGCTGCGGGGTCTCCCTGCAGTGGGATATGCCATGGCTCTGTCCCACATCTCACTGTCACCATCCTCCTTGTTGAACCTCCCCCTGCGTCTACCGGCCCTTCTGCAGTGCTCCCATCGCTTTGCTCCGTTGCAAAGGGCTGGAGAAGAGGTCGTACAGACACGTGGCTCGTACAAGGATGTCGGTGTGTGGGCAAAGCACCCAAGTCCTACCGTTGCTGGAGAACACGGCATCTCACAAGGGTAAAGTGGGCAGGCACCTACCTCCATGGGCAGCCCGAAACAGAAGCAAAAGAGCAAAGCCACAAACATGAAACATGTCTGTTCTTCAGAATCTTAACTGTTTGCTGTAGCTGAAAGGAAACGAAGTCTCTGTGGGTTTTGCTTACTTCAGGAAGTGAGTGGGGGACACAAACATGAGGTGCCCAGCAGTAAGGGCAGAGCTGATCCCACAAGCAAACATCTCAGATGCCCAAGCTGTGTCAGGAAGCAGCCCTGCTTCTGGGCATCAGTCCCACGAATTTTGGAGGGAACTCACTGCTTGCTGTGTAGGGGGGCCCATAGTCTCCCAAGGCAGCCCAATAACACGATGACGTCAGGGAGATAACGCAGAAAATGGAAAGACATCCACACCGGCAGTAACTTCTCTGCAGGACATGCTTGTCCCCAGAGGCCTGCAGCATTTCACATGCTGTTCTTGAGGGCGTCGCCTTTCCACCAGGCCAGATCCAGCTCTCCCGCAGTTGAGAAAGGGGAGGAGGTGGCCCACTGACTCCACAGGGAAGCCCGAAGCTGCTGGTTGAGGAATTGCTAGGTGCTCTTGGCATGGGCCCTGCCTTGGATAGGAGTGAGAAATCACAGCAATCCCTGCGCACAGACATGCTCAGACAGGTAGAAAATGTCTCCCTTCCTCTACCAGCAATGTTCTCTCAGCAGAAGGATGCCTAGCCCAGAGTTTACACTTGTCCCTTCCGCCCACATAACCACATGGATTAGAAATGAAGAACGATCTTCAGCAAGACCATGAGAATTTCGCAGGCAGCCACATTGTTTGCCTGCTCAATCAGACAAGGCGACACTGGCTGGTCCCAGCAGTGTCCCCGTGGCCTCTCTGGAAGGTAGAGGTCATCGTAAGCCTGGAATTTGTTCACAGCATCATCCCGTTGGGCTCCTGCTTCCCCTCTGGGGCCATAGCTGAAGTCGATCACATCATGAACGCACACGCACGGGAGAAGGAAAACACTCGTGGCCGTGCGCAGAACGGGTGACTTCAGCCCTGCTGGTCCCTGGGGAATTCAAACTGTTAAAAAAAAGAATTAAGCCTCGCTGAAGTCTTTGCTTTAAAAATCAAAACAACAATAACAAAAAGACCAGTCAGGTTAATTACACTAGAGCAGAGAGGAATCTCTAAGATGTAAATACATTTCCATGAACATTAAAAGCAAACCCCTCTCTAGAGTGTTTTTCTTTCACAAGCAAGCAAGAAAATGCATTGGATAAAACAAACTTTGCTTATTTTAGTTTCGACTCAATTACCTGTTAATGGAAAAAATCTGGCACCACTAATAATGAGGCAGGAATGAGATCACTGTTCTGGAGGCCTGGCTTGTCAGGGAAGCTTGCAACAAGAAGTGCATTTATCTGCCTTTCTATAACCCTTTTCAAGCACTCTGTCAGGGAGCCCAAACTGAACAGCCAGTTTAGGAGGAACTTGGAACCCGCTCCAGGCCCCCTCGGCCCTCTGGGAAAAGGAAAATTATTGTTGGCAAGTCTGCCTGGCTCCAGAAGTTGATCCAGTGCCCCCCACTTGCCCATGCAGCAGCAGACAGAGCAAAGAATTTTCTTATAATTAAATAACAGAGTGCTGATTGGTTGCTGGAGGTGGTCTTGAAACTGGTGTTTAAGGCAGCGGAGAACAACGGTTACTATTCATAGAAAAAGCAGAGTCTTAAAATCCATCTGTTTCGTTCCAAATTTAGGCCAAAAAAATGCTCACTCACTGTCTTTAAAAATACCACCTGCTTAGCTATTTTGTATAATGTGCCATTATATAAGTTTGAAGGAGGAGCAGGCAGGGAGGCAGCGGGGGCTGGGAAGGGATGGGGGGAACAGATTAAAAAAGATATAGTTAGATCCAAAAATACCCCAGCAGCACGTTCAAAAGGGAACAAAAAACAAGGGACCCAAGGAGACATTTTTCCGAGGAAGATTAAAACCAGGGTGTTTGCTCATGCCTGGGAACCAGCCACTACAAATGGGCTTGTTTGCAAATACGGTAATATTTTTTCTCCTCTTTGGAAAAACCCCCACCCTTCTTGCTACACACCCCCAGCTCCGGTCCTCACCATGCTGCAGTGAGGAGGGTCTCTGCAGACCTTTCTGGTGGGTTAACAGGCCAGGGCGTTGCAGCCTGCCTGGCCAGAGCCCCTGCCAGCAGGTTCTTCCCAAGTGGGGCTGTGCTTCTCTGGGCTGAGCTGGGGCACACAAGTAACTGGAAGGAAGGAGACGAGTTGCTGGTAACACCATGTCGCCTACTCTTCCAAAGCAGCTTTGCTCTGTGAGCAGTAACATTAGCCAGGCCTGGTGTCCAGCAGATGTGTCTCCTCTCTCTCCATTGCCCTTTCCCTCCCCTTGGTTCCCCGCTGCAATCTTACATAATATTACATATTGCAGCTGCAATATTTCCAG
>NW_010419112.1:123088-128660 GCF_000710305.1 Buceros rhinoceros silvestris
CCCTTAACTGTCTTCCACATCCCTTCTTCCCTCCAACACCCCAATGCTCTCCACATCTCCTACCTAATCTTCTTGGCCTGCCAGATGGAGAGGGATGCTGGTCCAGAAGTAGATGTGTGATAATTGGCCATCTGGACGTTGCCAGAGAGAATGGATAACAGCTGAGCTCTCCCTGCCTTCTCTTCAGCAGCGGATCTGGAAAGCCTCTCTTCCCAGTGCCGGCAGAGATTTCCCTGGAACTCAGAGGGACTTTATCACCTCCAAGAGTTTGATTGCTGTTGTCAAATCAGGTTCAAAACACCAGAGGATTCAAGACTTACCAGGAGCAGGTCAAACAGATGGACAGACTGCATGACTCATGATCTCCACTGCCTTAGAGGTCTGGGCTAACACTGCCCGGCCCAAATTAAATCCATTCCCAACCTCAGAAAATGATCAACTCCTAGAACATGGATGCAAGTCATGAGGGAATGTTTTGGATTGATCTCTGAAGAAAATCCATCCAGGGTTGGCAGACTCCTGTCCTCAGAGAGTCCTTAAAATGGGCTGGTGACTTCACTGACAGTGATGGGTGCTTGGGATGTACTCAGTCGTAGACCATCTGCCTTAAAAGTCTCAAGATGTTTTCCAAGAACATCTCGAGATGAATGCCAAAGTACCTGTCTACCCCTTTTTATAGTAGAGCAATTGCTACAAACTCTGAGCGAATTTGTGTAGACATAGCTTTAAGGCTCCAAGCCTTCTAACTTTTAGCCCTCCTGTCCAACAAAGACCACTGAAACTCAATGTTTGTCCCATATTGAATTTAGCTTTCAAGGACTCTCTCTCCCAAAACAGCATCCAAAATATGTACCCAGAGTCTTAGGTGGTAAAGTACGTCTGTGTGTCTGCCAGACACAGCTGGGCAGTACTGTCACACATGTTCATTTTTTAAATTATTATTGTTGTTTGCTTTCATGATGTTGCAATGGCCCATGCAACTATTTTACTGTGAATTCTCTTTACATCCTTTTATGGCCTAACGAAATGAACAGGACTTTTTCCTGCCTTCTTTTTTTTTTCTTTTAAGAAAAGCTTAAAACCATGTGGCATTGCTTTATTGAGTCAGCAATTGCTTAAACTTTTTAAAGTTCCATAGGCTAAGTGAAAAATGAGATTTACAAAAATAACGGAAATGTCTCCCGAACATGTAACACATTGACTTGCTTCCTTGCCTTATCCCATAAAAACAGACGGAAGAACGGCTACGAAGGGCCCCGTGCTGTCCCATGGCAGCCCCATACAAGGACAGACGTGCCAGTTTGTCACTGCCCGCTCTGAGGGCTGTCCCCTGCTTCCATGGATCTGGGGATGAATGGGGTGATCAGGCCATGCCCCCGCAGCCAGTTCCTTGCTCTACTTCACAGCCATAATGTATGGGAAGGGGCATCCCTCTAGCATGTTTCCAGAGTATGTGCTCCAGTGGGGTCCTTGGCTGTGACTCCTGGCCACAAACGGAGTGGTGATTCGCTATACGTACAACGGCAATTTTCTCCCAGGAGCTTTGACCCAGCTCAGGTCCTCTAAGCAAGGGAAATTTGGAGGCAAATCTGAAGGCCTAAGACCATCAGGGGACACAGCCAACGCACAACCTACAGGAAACCCAACCGGTTGCCTTCCCAGGAGTATACAATTGTTTTCGACAGCGGATGAGTGCTCACACAAGAGTCACCCATCCCCTGCGAGCTCTGCTCAACATCTCTTTCAAATGCATGCCTCTCTCACCGCACACACAGAAGGAAAACCCATTTGTCCAGGACCAGTGTTTTTGGACTGTACTTCCCGAAGGCTTGCTAATCAAGCAGCAAGCAGAGAACACGCCATTTTGCTGAATATATGAATCAGACCTTGACGGTGTCTCCTGTGAATCATGGCATTCAAAGATCTCCCTGGAGCACAGTTTTACATTAGACGAGAGCAGATATCCCCAGCAGAGACGCAGCACGTGTGTCTGGCTGATGGATGGCCATGCTCTAGCAAGAGGCAAAACATTTAGGAGAAATTAAAAGGAAAGTACTCCCTAGAAACCTTAAACAACAAGTAATTTGAGCATCTCTGGCTACCTGCTGGCTACCAACCACAGCTGGATTCGGACTCTTCCACAAAGGCTTTGCAGCAGAATCGTTTTCTCCCTTGCAGACCCGTCTCACCCGTGCCGCCCACATGCCTGTTGTGGGTGACAAGGGGACACGTTCCACTGAAGTCAAGGGGAGTGTCATGTTAGACCATGGCAGAAACAGCATCAGGCCTTGGATCAAGGGAGATAAACAGAGCCTGGTAAAAAATTCAGTCTTAATCCTTCCAACAGGAAATATGAAGCAATAGTCAGGTGTATTACCCTTTATTAAAATGTTTGAAACAAAAAAAAAAGGCTTCTGGCTTGTAAACTAGCCATTAAAAAAAAGTGGTACCAATTTAAACTACTACATAGCCTGTTTAAACATTATTTAATACTTCATCCAGTGCCTCCCAGCCCCTCTACAAAGCAAAATCCTCCTGCAGCCAACAACCACTCTGCAGCCAGTTTTGGTTCTACCGGACCCCACAGCGAGGGAAAGTATGGTCTCAGCACCAGGGCTGGCCTTCCCAAAATAGCCTCATTCCCAGGTCTCTGCAGAAAATCACTTCACCCATTTTCCCATACGAGGAAAAATACTTACCCTTCTGCAGAGTCCGCCAAGACCAACTGAAGAGAAGTGCGTTCCCTGAGCAATACACGGGCACGATGGAACAAGCCTGCTCCAAGGCTTTTGCATTCCATTGCCCCCGAGTGCCGTTGTGGAAATTACTATGGATGAGACTTTCCAAGACGAGTGAGGTTATGGTGCCATCCACTTGTGAGAGATTCCTGGAAACGACGACGCTTAAATCCCTGCTTAGTTTTAAAAACCCCAACAGATCAGCCATTTAATAACAATTCTTGCATGTAAGTCCACTCTCAGCCTGCAGCATCTGCAGGCATGGCTGCGTTGGGTGAATGCTGGATGCTCAGCGCTGAGAGCAGGCTGTGCCGCGACGGCTTACTGCATTAAAAACATATATATATACATGTACCTGCCAAACAGGACCCAAATCTATCCAGAAGATAAACCCCACAGCCAGCACAAGGACTCTGAGTAATTAGGGCTACCTAAGCTCTCCTGTGTGACCTTTACAGCGCATCAGCCCTGTGTGGTGGGGTCACCAGGTTGAAAACAAATGTTCTAAAGCTAAAGGTATCATTGGCCCTGGTCTGCCGTCCCCCTGTCAGCACAAAGCGACGACACTACTTTTGCTCACGTGCTGTTTGTCTTTGGCCAAATCACGTGCCATTTGCTTGAAATAAAAAAAGCTTGCTGAGGGGGGAGAGGGCTAACGCAAAATGGATTTAGCAGGCGGTAGCGTGGGGACCCAAAGGAAACGGAGGATTTGTCACAGCGAGAGCTGGCTGCGGTTTGCCACAATTTTCACCAAGTTTTTCAGAGGAAGTTTTCCACTCGGGCTGTAAATCTTCCTGGCCAGAGCAAAGTGCAGTCAACGCATAAATGAGTTGACAAGTCATTCTCTGCACATACTAAGTTGCTTTTATTAATCCAGAACTGCATGCTACAGATACTGTACAGCATGAACATTTATTCATTACAAAAAATGGCTTCCAAACCATTAAAAATGAAAATCGGAATAAGAGCATAAAACGGAACAGTAACATCACAACTGTTAGGAAACATTCAAAGTATTCACAAAAAATGTTATAGTTAGCATCTTAATAAACCAGAGAAAAATCTGAGACAGTTTTACAATCGCTTCATGTCAACTACAATGGCACTGAATGAACAGATGAACAATTTTTCAGCTTTATACAGCGTTTTTTGCAACATCAACATGCCTAGGTTTTTTTTTTGTTTTAAGTTTGCTACCTACCTGTATGTAGTAAGTGTACATAAAAGTGGCAGTCTGATTTTCCTTTTATGAATAATCTAATATACAGAATTTGGCCCTTAAGGGTTTATACCTCTTCATTTTAAATGCTTTCCGGACAATCTGCTACCAAACACGTCTGTAATAGGTGACATTAAAACTACATACATATCTACCTATGTAACATCACAGCAAAACATGATGAACAAAAAAATTACAGCATTAAAAAAAAATAATAAAGTTGTCGGGAGAAAGTTAAAAGTCACTGAGAATTTTGGCACATAAAAGTTTTGCACACAGCCTACAGTCCTAATGTCGCAGGGGATTCAGCTGCAGTTCTGAACGGGAGACACTTGGACCTTGCTGATTTTCAAACAGCGTTGCTAAAAATTCCCTTGCTAAATTTTCAAGTCTTTTTGTGTGTAATGGCTTTTAAAGCAATTTTTTTTCTTTACACTATTGATCCTTGAAAAAAATGCATCTGCGAATGTCCATTTGGTGGCAACTGTGTTTCATATAGCAAAAAAAAAAAAAAATCACAAAAAGAAATCAAAAACAAAAATCTCAGAAAAAAATATATATATACACATTTATATATAAACTTAAAAACCTTGTACAAATGAGTTGTTATATATAAGATGCTTACACTAAGGGGAAAAAAACCTTTATACAATGTTTCAAGAAAAAAAGAAGAAAAAAACATTTAAAAAGGGACAACATACAGATACAACAAGCAATTTCTAAAGCAATAAATACTACTGGTCCAATAGCGTTGTGATACTTTTAATTGTTGAGTAGCGTTCCCTCCCCCAAAAAGAACAACACCATGGAACAAGGTATATTAACACATTTTTTTTAACCCTTTGTTTCTGTACATTTAAACAATAACAAGTAACATCACAATAAAGGTTGTTTCACACGAGGAAGGAAAAAAAAAGAAGTAGTAGCGGCACTGCATTCGTTGTGCCCTTAAAGGTTTAAAAACCAGATGTAAAATGATTGGTTCGCAAGCTCGTATTTAATACAAATAATAAAGAACCAATGCCTCCGGCAAGGGCTGCTTCAAAATTGCTTCTTTTTTTTTTTAATTTTTAAAATCAGTCTTTAAAACTAAGCTATTGGAACTACATAACAATTATGTATATATATATATTTTTTAAACGCTACAAAGACTTTAAACAGCTGTTGATAAAAATTTTGGCAGAATCATGAGGCTTTTCTCATCTACATATTTAAAAAGGAGAAATTGAAATAAGAATGGGTCAAATATTGACCAATGAACTCGATAAAACATCAACTAATGTAGCCACATGGCACGAATTAAAAACAAAACCGAGAAACGACGACAAACAGCGGACGACAACGAGGAGGAGAAGGAAAAAAAAATATAAAGAAAAGGAAAAAAAACCAAACCCCCAAATCCCAACAGAATTTAATCCCCCCCGAAGGAAACCGAAAGGGCTAACGACGCTAAAGCTATTCTAAGGACTTGGTTACGAGGGAGAGCGGCTGGGGCTGTGTCCCTGCCAGCGAGCTGTGGGAATGCAAGGAGGACGTCGAGGGCTGTGCTAGGGAAGCGGCGGCGGCCGGTGGGAGGGCGGCCGGCGGGTGGTCCAGGGCCCCGTTGGGGCAGCTG
>NW_010419113.1:0-1879 GCF_000710305.1 Buceros rhinoceros silvestris
ACTGTAATCCTAACACTGCCATGTCCACTGTTGTCAAGGCAAAGGAGAGAAAAATAACAGTGTCAGTCATTATTTACAGAACCAGTCCTGTTTTCCAATATTTAAAAACACATTTAGGGATATTAAATACTATGGTTCCAAATCTTCCATTGCATTTGCAGTGCACATTAGGAAATGCAAATTGAATTTGCTTTAACAAGTGCATTTATCAATACAGAATGGAATGGGAAGACATCCAGTGAAAGAGAAGAGGGAGATGTATTCTTGGGATCACTCTCTGAAATTTGTTTGAATAGGGTTAAAGAGTCAAGAAAAAAAATTGGTGAATTATCTCTGGGCTGAAAGATTCCAGTATCCAAGACAAAATTCTCATGAATTCACCTGTTCTAGCAAAATTACTTTAGGTCTTTTGGTGTTTTGATTTGAGTTATAACCAACATAATGCAAAAAGGCAGAGCTGTGGTTTCATTTTTTCTCTCTTCTAGTATATATTATTTCATCCTCATTACCTAAAATGCTAATTTTGGCCAGTTTTTCATGGTGGTTCTTTTAAGGTGATTGCAACCACGGGGGCTCACGGCTAATGTTTGATATGGAAAGTCTGGCTTGCCATCATGTTGTCTTCCCATTCTCAAGTTGAGACAGACTCTGTGGTCAGGCTAAGATTAATCTCAAAGTGATACATGGATATGAGAACATCCACTAGACTAGTCTTAAGTTGGCAAATGACCATTTCCAGCCTGCAAATGCTGGAAATGTATTGATTGAGTGAGATACCAATAGAAGTAAGTATTTGTAATGGGTAGAAAAAGATGTGAGTAAAGTTCAGGAGGCATCATGAAAGGCTGGGCTTTAAATCAGAGAGGAAAAATGAAAAAAAAAAAGCAACCTGTGCGATTCACTTTCCATAGTTCCTTGTGATGACTCCTTGACCTATTATACCATTGTATGACATAAAGATTTAATTCTCTGTTAGGTAGAAAAGTGTATCCTTTTAAAAAGCATGAGAGGAGTTTATTACAACTTGCTGTAATTATTATGTTTCTTCACTAGATATGAAAGGGGCAAAGAAGAGTGTAACAAGGAGATTGCACTGGCAGATGAGAGCAAAGCCTCTGCTGGGCAGAAGAAGGGGTGCAGAGGAGAAGGTTTATGCAGGTCACCTACCTACCAGGCTGCTGCTGATAATCCTCCTCCATCAGTATCTGACAGACCCGCACTCCACTACTGCATTAGACATCTCTAGATGAGAAGTGCGACTTACTGCCCATGAACTGTACAGGTAGGCAGGAATTTGGAATTTTCTGGAAAGTGTATGCCAGTGGTTGGCAGAGGTATGCCAATCAGAGGATGTGTTCTTTCCTCTCTCTAATTAACCACCCTCCCACTCCGGGAGAGAAAGGGTAAAAAGCAGAGCTAAGAAAGAAAGAAAAATTTGTGAGACCTCTTAAGTTTGGGAAACTAAAACAAGTTTAGTAACACTAGAAAAATATTATATAGAGAAAAACAAATAAAATATTAAGAGGTTTATATGGGATTGATATGGCGAGGGTTAAATGCGGTTAGGGAAACAAAAGCAAAAAGAAAAATAAACAGCACTGAGCAGTTTTGAAAATGGTGGTGGCCACGTAGTCCGCAAATTCACGGGAGTGGAGTAAAAGCCATGGCGGCTGGAACAAATGCTGCGATTCCACGTGTAAGCAGGAGCCGTGCTGAGCCGAGCCCATTTGGTCATGGGTGTTAGAGAAATGATGGCAGAAGCAGTGGTGGCAACAGGGAAAGCAGTCCTATACGGTGCAGGGAATAGCAGCCACAGTCACAAAGGTCCGGGCAGCAAAGGGAAATACAACTGCGGCTCCAGAGTGCGCCGGCAGCAGGA
>NW_010419113.1:2043-7070 GCF_000710305.1 Buceros rhinoceros silvestris
TTCCGTCCCATGCAGTGCGGGGCAGTAGCAGGAAAGGCAGTCCCCTGCAAAGCAGTGCGGGCAGGCAGGCAGGCAGGGAGGGTTGGAGCCGGTCGGAGGAAAAAGTAAAGACAGAGCTTGGCAGAAGCCCCAAGTGAGCGAAAAAGCCGAGAACAAAGCCCGGCGCCAGTCAGCAAAGAGATGAGGCAGGTCTGAAGCCGACTGGGAGAACTGGAGCCCAGAAGTCCTCCCTGGAGGTGGAAGCTGGGCAAGCCTGGTACTTGCGTGGCTTTTAACGGGACAAAGCACCCACCAAAGTTTTCACAACCAATGAGATGTGCAAAGGTAAATGGGAGGGATACATCACAGTTGGTCATTTTAAAACAAACCATCCAAACAGGAAAAACTGGGTTTTTGTCTAAATTGGGACAGTGTACTTCAATCCCTGAGAAACACCTGGAGGAATTCTGGCTTTCCAGTCTCCTGTCAGGCTACCTGGTCCTTGGGCAGCCCGTTAGAGCAGGTGAATGTTTCCAGGAGAAAGGCCTTCATAGTGTCTCCAAATTTTAGACTACAGGGCTCCTGTTCTCCCTGCCTTATGTTGTGAGTGCTCTGTTAATGTCTTCCAAAAATTAACAGATATCACATGTGAATTTGTTTGTCATTGGAAATTCCAACGTCTTCTACAAAATAGGAACTTTTCTAGGTGTGACTGTAGTTAAATACTCCAGCAAAAACAGGAGCAAGGAAAATCATTTAATAGTCTTACCTCTTACGCACCCATCTTTGAAGACACATCAAAGAAGCAGTTCAAGGGGAAAAGAATGCCTGTTTTATTTTTATAGAGTAAGATTGTAAGGGAAAAGAAGTAGTCTGGTAACTCTGGCAACAAGGAAGTATGTTTGCTATTAGCTTTCATGTAAATTGAAAAAAAGGAAGTGATTTCTTCTCGTAAAAATGCTGCGTTTTTTCTGTTGACAAAATGATGGAAGTTGCGCACAGATTTAGAGCTGCTAAAACTGTTTTAATACATTTTACCACATTGTATCTTCATCTAATGTTTTCTTAAGAAATAATAGTTCTTGGATTTTATTGGAAAACTTAGTGTAAATATCAATTTAAAATCTTTTTCATTCTATTGTGTAATTGAATATTTATTTTCAGTGAATTACTCTTTATCTTGCACTGGAGTGCTCTAAAAGGTGAAAACATTGCCCTTTTATGCTATACTATGAATAAATATTACAGATTAAGGTCAAAACAGTTAGCCTAAGGCTGCTGAAACGAGCATGCTGAATTTGATCACTTTACTAAGGTTAATTTTCTGTGCAGAGCACAGACTTTGATTTAAGCAGTTAAAAAGCATCTGATGGCCACAAATTATAGTTCAAATCCGTGCATGGCCAAATGATAAAAATAATACCAGTGGCTGAAAATTCAGTGGTGTGGCTATAAGATTTTTCTCATTACAGCTTTTAGTTAAACCTTTCATCCATGAATATTGGTAGAAAAAGTATGACTTAAGGTTTGGGAGACCTGACTATGTTTGTAAAATACATTAAGTTGTCAAATGACAGGCTAAGAAGTGACTGAAGGAGTACTTCTGAGCTGCAAAGAATACCTGTATACTTCATTCCTGACATCAGACGTTTGTCTTCCATCCTGTTCGGATATTAATTAAAAAAATCAGTTAACTTGGGAGTAGATACCATTTGCAGCATTCAGGTGTTGGCACCATGCTTTACTAGTCAGTGTCTCTCTAGTCAGGGAGTGACCATCAGAAAATTGCTGCTGCCTTGTTTCACATTATCAGTTTAATTAGAGATTAATTAATCCCTAATGAGGATCACCTTGCAAACCATGCAACATAACCACCTTCTATGGGCATGCTGCCTTCTGCTATTCCTCTGCAGACCTGTTTGCTGAGGGCAAGCTTTCTCCCAGTAGGCGGATTTGCTAACAAAGTGTTCATTGGTTACAGCTGTCTGGCTGCTCATAAGTAGACAGTTTGGGGCAAGAAGCCTAGGTTATGTCATCAACGTGCCTGAACCTTCCTTGGAAACTTCCAGAAAAAACAGAAAGTTACTTGGATATCTACTGATACTGTGTGCTGCCTGCGTTTGACCTGCTCATGATCTTCTAAGGTTCAGAACAAAAACAGGTAGGATGCAGTTTAGGCTTCGTATTATATTGTTCTGTGTTGTAGCTTGGCTGGCATTAGGGAAAGTACTTGGTTCGTGGCGCTGCATGTGGGACCAGATGCAGATTTTTTCTGACTTGTAGGCTCTGCTCTCCTGAAGTTATTCTACGTTTATTTTTCATCTGTCTTTAAGCAAAATAATCTACAAAATGCATCCGAGGCAATCCAGTGTTTCTTGTAAGATTTTGTTCTCTAGCTGTTTTGTAGACCTGCTTGAGGTAAGTGCTGATGTAACGCAAAGCAGGTGGGAAGGAGATCGTATTTGTGACAGTCAGGGCTCATTTGGTTGATGTTTCTTGTCTTTTGATGCTGTAGTAGAAAAGGGATCAAAGTAACTAATTTAAATGCAACTATGCAAATAATTTTTAGCGTATATGTGGTTAGAATTCAGTGAATGCAGCATGTGGAGGCTGAGTGTTGCTTAAAAGTGCTGTTACGGGGGAATATAGTTTCTGGTAGCTAAGCCAGACTTCTGTGTCTAATATTGATGTATTTAATATGCATTGGGAAAAATCCAGTTATGTTATAGATAAGTCTGTGATAAGGAAGATAATGAGGGCAACTGTGAACTTAATGGTTTCAGTTCTGGAAAAAATGCTTATAAAGCCAAGTAAGAATACCTGGCTGCTGAAGAGTGAGGGCATCTGAGGTTTTTTGTGGGTCATGTAAAAAGATAACAGAATTGAATGCTAGGTCTGCTAAAGACTAACTTTTTCTTTAGTTTTGAAGGTGAAAGTTCCATTTCACAACAGAATATATGCTTTAACCCATAAAATGGTGTTAGTTTTACTCTAACAGGATAATTCAGAATGAAATGTAACACATCTTAAAATCAGAAGATGTTGATAAAATATTTATGGTGCTTGAGTGATGTAGGTACCTGAGGGCTTATGTCCACTCTGTAAATGAGAGGTAGTCTTAGAATTTTTTAAAATATTTAGACCAGATTTTAAAATATTCCATCTCTGGTCTGGAATATCTTCTAAATATAAAATATTTTCCCTTGGTTCAGAGCTCTAATTCCAAATCAAGATGGCCTGTCTGTCAAAGGCTTGGACTTTTATTGGTTTGTTTACGTATGCTCTAGCTGAAGTTTCAATGCATGTACACAATCCACCTTCAGAATATTATCTCCATGTTTAACCTAAAGGACAAGAAAACATCGCCACTGCTGAGGAAAGCAGGGAAGGAGGTTCCCATTTGGCAGGTAGGGTTGTTTGCTGTTTGGGCTCTTGCTATAGCTTGTGACCTAACTCTGCAAATCCAGATACCAGTACGTTTATCTGCTTCTCTTTCTGTTCAAAGCTAAAAAGCCTAAGTTTTTTGAGTACTTGCCAAGAAAGGACAAAGCTCCCCTGTAGCACTGTAGTAATAGCTACGGTCTGCAATGATTTCAGTGTAGTTCTGTGGGAAGATCTATGCTGATATACCATCTGTATGTTTATCTTATTCAGAATTGATTGTAAAGAATGAGCTCAGCGAAAGTATATTAAAAATGGTGGCACGTATATATTGAAAATTCCCAAAGTATTCCTTAAAGTTGAATCTAGCAAATGTCAGAGAAAAGCTGGAGAAAACGTTTAATAAAG
The DNA here is from genome assembly GCF_000710305.1 of Buceros rhinoceros silvestris. NCBI lineage: Eukaryota > Metazoa > Chordata > Aves > Bucerotiformes > Bucerotidae > Buceros > Buceros rhinoceros. The sequence continues at coordinate 5,812 of NW_010419113.1, forward strand.
ATTAGGAAAGTTTAAAGAATGAAATTCAGTATTTTTCAGAGGAGACCGTTTTTTGTTTTGATTTACTCATGGAAAATAAGTTTAATTCCTATACAGAATGAGTTCACAATTGCTGGAAGACATAACCACATCAGAGTGTAAATAATTTTGTAGCCAGCACTGCTAGGTGCACAGTAAACCAGATGATGGGCTTGGAAGCCATTGGAAACTGATGCAGCTGAAAAACCTGGTGCAGTGCAGGAGACCTTAGGAACTATTAGCTGTGGCATGGAGCTAGGGCAGCTGGTTATGGGGAAAAACAGCAACTGCCAATAGTAGTTTTTTGATGAAGCTTCCCATAGACTGGTTTTGGGATCAATCATGTTTAATACTTTTATTAATGAACTTGGCACAGGTATGAGTATGTTTATATGATCTGCTGAAGATGCCGAGCTAAGGACGATTGTCAATACAGCTTGAGATGACCTTGATATATGAATAGAAATTAAATGAAATTCAGTAGTACAAAGGGAAACCTGAGGGTTAGTAGTAAGAATGTTGGGTATCAGCTGGGAGCTAATTCTGCTGTGTGAATACAGGCTTCTAATGTACAGTAGGTACAGTCAAGCCTTTTTATTCTTACTGTTGTCATATATTAATCTTATGAGGCAGGTTTTGTGATTATGAAAGTTAATATATGTTGTGTTTTTAATTTTTCTTAAGACAGCATTTAGTTGTGTGGCTTATCTGATTCAAGAGCTGTGTGTATGTGTGTAAGTTTCTAAGCCTGATGGGGTGAATGAGACAAAGAAGGAATCTCTTTGTATTTACCTGTGAGATAGGGAGAAGTGAGGAAAGAAAATTCAGCATTCATGTATGTAAACTTGATCAGCAACTCATTTACATATTAGCTGAATATATTTTTCCCTCCCCTCAAGAGCAGAGGGTTCCTGTAAGAGCTCGAGGACAGTGTGGAAGCTTCACTGTAATGCTCTTGTCCACAGATGCTTCATGTGGATAATCACAGGGGCAGTACTGAAAAATCTATGTAGCCTGTAGGTGTGTGGTTTAACTTGCTAGTGTGGGCTCTCCATGGGACCCAGTGCTTCAGGGAACATCCACCGGCTCCCCATGGTTCCTCCACCACAGTGCCTGGAGCTGCTCCCCCTGCCTGACCTCAGTGCTAGCGGGCCGTTTTCCATGCTCTTTTCCTTGCTGCTGGGCATGTTTTGACCTTTCTGAACTACCTTTCCCTGGAGGTGCTACCATTCTCACGTCGG
>NW_010419113.1:7186-11468 GCF_000710305.1 Buceros rhinoceros silvestris
GGGGGGGGGGGGGGGGGCGGGGGGCTCAGCCCTGTGGCAGGTCCCTTGCAGAACCAGCGGTGTCTGGCAGGGCAGCCCTGGCCTTGCCTCTCAGAGGCCCCATGGACCACTGCCAGCACATGCACGCTGGCAAAGTGCTAATAGATGCCAGGAGTCTGGGAAATCCTTGGTACTGAGGTGTGTAGCTTGTACCATTTTTGGCAAAACACAAGAGGAGACAGAAAACAGTATATGACTCAGGAAATGCCATCCTGCCCTCCGCTTCAAGGTGGGAAATGGCTGGAGAGGAGGGTGTGGGTCCAGTCTGTCAGGGGACAGCTGATGCCCTGGCCTGTCTGGAGGAGAAAAGGCGAGTGCCAGCCCAGCTTGCATTCGATGGAGAAACTGACAAAATAGGTTTGTAACTAAAGTCGCAGTGATGCCTGTAGTGTTACTAGTGTTGCACATACTCAGAAGCCCCTGAGCTCCTCCTCCAGCAGTATGGTGACCTGATTTGGTGGACCAATTCAGCTGATAATGTTGAGACTTTTTATCAGGACAGGACATGAGATAATGGTTTTAAACTGAAAGAATGCACATTTTAAATAGGATACAAGGAAGGTATTTTTTGTGATGAGGGTAGTGAGACACCAGAACAGGCTGCCCGGAGCTGTTGACACCCTGTCACTGAAGTGTTCAAGGCCAGCTTGGACAGAGCTTTGAGCAGCCTGTTCTAGCGGAAGATGTCCTGTTCATTAGAAGGGATTGGATGATCTTTAAAAGGTCCCTTCCAACCCAAATTATTCTATGATAAAGACTGTGTCAGGAAAAAATCAGAGTGGTTATGCTTCATATATTCATTATGCTTAATATATTCATTAATGACCATGACATAAATATTATTAGTGATCTTGTAAGATTTGCTGAAAATGCAAAACCAAAAAGCTCTAAAGAAATAAACCTGCTGGCCCAGGTTCAGTTTGAGATGACATGAAAAATTAATTTCAGCTTTTTTGGTCATTGAACTGAAATTCTATTTCTTACACTGTTCTAGTAATAATAGCATTTATTTGTGATGTACTTTCCTGCCTTTGATATAGTGCTGCTAGCAGGAGCAGAGAGGAAAGATGAACACAAATGTTTGTCTGTTTCTGGAGTAAAGCACAAGACTGAAAGACACCAGATGGGGAGAAAGCATTTTCAAGCTAGTACAGAGTAAACACCGTGGAGGGGGGGAGGGAGGGAGTTACATATTTTGCTAAGGCATACCCGTGTTGATTTATCACATGGGATAATTTTCTTCAGGAGCAAAAGTCAGGTTTCTCAAGTTTCTGTCAAGGTTTCTAAAAACACATATGGCTGTTACTGTAATAATTTCAGGCATCCAGTGGAAGTTTTAAAATAATTCAGTGTAAAACAACGTGGTGTGGGTGTGCTTCCTCACCAACAGTGGCCTGTGACTATCCTGCTTCACCTCACGTGTTCTGGATGGCAAGGGCGGGGTAGGGGCGGCAGTGTTGGTGGGATGGGAGCGGATTGAAGCCAAATTTCTGTCCTCACTACTTGCTTAAAGTCAACGAACACATAAACATAGTATTTCATACCAAAATACATGGAGGGATAAGTAGTCTGTAGATGATGTGTGGTCCTGTTTATTCTTCAGTTTGACTCCTTCAGCAGTCCACTGACCACTTAGACAATAAAGCACTGATTTATCTTGAAAATCTTGGCAAGAATGGCAGTGAAGAAAGAAGGGCTTTGCTTCTGGTGGGTATTTGGACTCCTGTGAGGTGTTTTATCTTTTTACAGTGTTTTGACCACTGCAAGCATGGCTGCAGGTAGGAACCAGCTGAGCAGATATAAACCCCAAAGGGGCTGAAAGAGAAATGAGAGAGTGAGGGAAAGGGCAGGGTGGTTCAGAAGTAACCTCCATAGCAGGTTCATATCCGTGTTGAGGTGCTGACCTGTTTTGCTTTGTAAGTGTGCTTAGCAGTGTGATCCTGGCCATGGTGTGGAAGGTCTGGCTGGGGTTGTAGCATACTTGATAGCTCTGGGTTTGGGTTGCTGGATACTTCTGGCTCTGAGCTAGCAAGCAGAGTGTGTTTTGCCAGACTGATCGAGGATCAGCAGAGGTGACTCATATTGGCTACCATGGTAAGCACTATGTAGGGAGCCATGTAGTGTTATAGCCTTTATGGAATTTCCACTTAACCCCCCAGCATCTTACCAAGGGGAGGCTACAGTACTGTGCACAGATGTGATTTGGTAAGTATGGGAGAGTATCTGATGGCTTTCAAGGTCATTTTTCTTCACTGTCCATTTATAGCAGCCATGTAACAATTATTGAGTAATGGATATCTGCTTTCTCTAGAGTATGCAGAATTGGGTTTTTTGTGGATTACTGATTGGATTGATTTTATGCTTAAGACGATATTGGACAATTAAATGTATAAGTTACTTTCATCTCAGATACTTTGCTTGATCTACTGTGGCAAACTAAAGCTTTAGGCATATTTATCATGACAGTTACAGAATCTAAAAATAGAAAAGGCCTTGAACTCTTCTAGTCCTCCTGACTGAACAGAAATTTTGCTACTCTGTTTATTGCTAGTTTCCTCCATTCTCCCCCAGTTCTAGACTGAATTTGTCAAGGATGTGACTTTTTTCTCCTTTCCGTAGTTCGTTTTTTTTTCTTTTCACAAGATACCAGTAAGTGGACTATATTAAGCATTGAAGTGGAAATTACACTGGAGTTTTATCTGCCTCCCTTGGGACTAAACTTCATCTTTAGCAGGATGATTTTCCTGGTACTCAGATTCAAGTCTCTATTGCAGTTTTGTTTGTTGCCTTTTAGGTACTCCGAGAGGAAGGTGGAGGAATGGAGTGGCACTGACAGTTATTACTGTTAGTGGGATGGAGAGCTTGTTATTAGATTGGAAAAGAATTATACAGGTTTAAAGCAGAAGACAAGAAGCTTGAATCCTTAGAAAGGATGAGGAAGGGTTCACAATAGATTTGTCACGGTGTGAGGGGTATTGAAGTATCTGTATTTTCTTCATGTTTTCACCAAAAGGGGCAGGGGGTGACTTCCTGTGTAGTATGCTGCCTTTCTAGGGTGGATTTTTCACTTACTAATATCATATGAATAAGTAGATAACCTTCTGTTCTGAAAAAGTTGCCAAATACTTCTGTATTTACCTCCTAGCCTCTTCTTTTTCTCTTGTTGGTACTTGTACAATCATGGTGTTATACTGTATTATTGATAGCACCCTAGTATCCAGTTGCTTTTTTTGTTCTCGGTCTATCCTTCCTCCATGGTATTTATATAGCGTTACTGCAATATCCAAGCACCTCACAGTCCTTACGGCTTTTCTAGCTCCCCTATGAATTGGGCAAATGCAGTTATTCTCATTTGAGAGATACAGGACTGAGGCACTTAAACTAATGGCCATAAACTAAAAGATATTTAGGCATCTAAATGTGTAAAATGCCTAATGTGATTTTTCTAAAGCATCTAAATACATTAAGCATCTAACTCCTGCTGACTGCAATGCAAGTTAAATACCTAACTCATCCAGATATTGAAAAATGCAGAAGGCTGCCAATCTGTCAATGTTTAGTTGCATATTTGAAAATACAAGTCTAGATTACTTGCTCTGTTGTACACGAGGAGACCCCTAACTGATAAACTATTATATTAACATTTTCTTCAGCTTTTCAGTTTTATATCAATTGGTTATTCTACTTATAATATAATCGGTAATACTTTATCCTGCAATATTATAAACGTGGTACTTCAGCTATCAAGTTTCTTAGCAATTCAGCAACAGTACCACACACTTAAATTGAATCACGTTGAGATTATATTGCTCCTAAACCAGCTATTTTCTTAATGCCATTTATCAAAGTATTTTTGAAGCTGTTATGTCTAAATGCAGAGTGTACTTTTCCAGTTAGTAGCTGAGTAGGTAGGAAGGAGATTGTGTGCTGACACTTAGGTTTCTGGATAAAAGCTATGTTTTTTATACCTTAATGGTACTTCATGAAGTGATAAGATATTACAGCTGCATTTTACACTCCTGAATTAAATCACTTAAGTCTGTGATGCTGCATTATTGCATCTTTATTGCAATGTTTCTGGAAGTCTCCAGAGAGCTTCAGGTTAGGCATGTATCTGAAGGCTGTATGAAGCTCCTGGCAGGGTCCCCTGTGCACGTGTGTGCTCCAGCAGCTGCTCCATGTGCAGTTCAGACCTCCATGAAAAGCCTTTCATTTGTTGTTATCATCCTGCTTCAAGGCAGAG
>NW_010419113.1:11577-25924 GCF_000710305.1 Buceros rhinoceros silvestris
GCAGGAATGAGACCCTGGGCACATCTGTCTCTGGTCTGTACTTGTATTTTGGAGGTCAATGTCTGACCCCACTGGATTGGCTCACCCAGTGCATACATTCAACCCCCAAACTGCATCGCTGCAACAGATCAGCTCCTGGCATTGGCCTTTTGCCATCATCGCCATGGTGCATGGCCTTTGTTTTAGACAAAGATCAATCTTGGGCCTTAAAACCTTCACCCTCTGTGTGCCCCACAGAGCAATTGAAAAGCACCTGGCAAAGGCCAGCCTGACTTCTGGCCATGGCTGGGCTGTCCTGAGGCGAGGCATTTAGCTGTGCCTGAGTCACATCACGGCTGTCTGAACCCGGGGTTAGGGCTCTGGGCAGAAACGGCACAGGGGTAAGAAGTGGCACTGGCACTTGCCTCCAAATCACCCTCAAGAAACTGCTCGTTTGGGTTTCCGCAGCACTGTTTATCGAATGTGAACTGTATCAGGCATCAGATGTGTTCAGCTGTACAGGTCTCACCTTCAGGTGGTTAAGGGGCTAAAAGCCGTTACAAATGTTATGTCAGTGCCAGTTAATGGCAACTTAACTTCAGACAAGGCTTCAGCATCTGGTGGCTTGGCGGCAGATAGCTACACCTGTCCCCTCTGCTGAAGGTACCAGTCCCTGCACATGGCTTTCTGAACTACCACAAAGATAATGCAATTAAAAGTTACCTGCATATGTTTAGTATTGTAGCTTGCTTTTGTAAAAAAAATGTTTCAAAATGAGGGATTTCTGAAGGTGCTCTGATTTTTGTTCTTTTTAAAAAATGTTTGACTATGAAAGTTCTTTTTCCTCCTCTGTATCACACTTTCATTGAAAGATTAATATTAAAGGGGCTGCAACTTGCTAAAAGAAGCACCAAGTCACTTTATCAAGCAATAACTTGTTTTCCAAGTGGTTAAAATGTGATGGAAGTAAAAATAATTTATAGCAGCAAGCAACACTTCTGCCATTGAATTCAGGTCTGTTAATAGCCTACAGCATTCAAATTGAAAGTATAATCCCCACACTTTCTTTTAATGAAATAATTATTCATCTTCCATTTCCTGCTTTATAGAATATAATTTTATTTTTTACTAAGAAAATTTCTTTCTACACTACTGGAGGTAGTTAACACTGTATTTGATTTTTAGCCACCTATAGGACAGGATAAAAAAAAATTCCATCTTAAAGAATTTTGTGGGTAGCCCCCTGAAGTCAGACTTCACCTGAAATAGCTAAAATCTACTCTGGCAGTGGATTGCTTTCGTAGTTTTATGCAGATTGAATTTAGGATTTTTTAAAATGAATGGATAACTTTTTAATGTCTTCAGTTTTGTTCCATCGGCAGAATATATCTTTTAGTTGAATTCTTGAGACAGGCTATTTCTGAAATAAAGAAATGAAGAAAATACAAACTGCAAAAACTGACTGTGCCTCCCGGTGGCAGTACGAGGCAATTCAGCTTTCCTGGTTAGTGGAAGGCACACATTACTCAAGTGAGTAACAGATTATGGAGAGTACATTTTGCTTCATGACACTCAGATTTTTCTCAACTCTGAAAGCAGGCAGCAGCACTTCCAATAGATGAAGAAAATTGACGTCTTTTCCATTTTGCATGTGACTTTCATAATTAATGATATTTTCATGAATATAGAGATGACAAGTTCATTTTTTGTCTTTTGGAATTCAGGTCTTTTTTATTATAAAATATGGCATATGAATCGCTCAGTATGTTGCTGGAAATCAATGTCTGTGGTGCTGGAAGGAGATGGTCCTAAATAATTAGCTGTACTGATACTGCCATTTTACTCTGACATAGCCCAGAACAACCCCATACTCCTCCCAGAGCAGGGAGGGTCTGTGTGGTCATCCGGTAAGACCAGGGCGTAGTTTGACAGAAGACTGATCTGTCAAAAGAGCCCAGATTTCTACTGGTGTAAGAGAAGGAGAGGGGAGAGGTGTCTCTTGGCAGCCGTGGAGGGCTGATGCCACTGGCCGCGCCGTGGGCCTGGTGAGCTCTGTGGTGTAGGACATGGTCATTGCCCTCAGAAGATATGACAAGCTCTTCCAGAATGTGAGTTTTAGGAATGAAATGAGGCTTATACTTTGAAGTGCCAGTGGAGTCTATCTTTTCCCACTGGATGTAGATTAATCCTTCTGCAGACTCAATCCAGGTTTGGAAATATCCTCCTGGGATTTCATGGAGACTTCTAGATCCTAAGGCAGATACAAGAAGGCCGAAGCAGAGGGAGTTTCAGGTGCACATCATTTTCACAATATTTCACAGGAGGACACCTGCCTTCAGCAAGCACTGAGGGTGCTTTTTTCCCTGAGCATGTTTCAAAGCATTGTTACCATGTCATGTTCACACAATACTACACCAGGTACCAGAAGAGAGTGTCTCTTCCTGCAGATTGTCTTCAATCATGGAAGAATCTGTGCTTAAAACAGAGAGACCAAGACACACTGCCGAGATAGGTGCAGCCTCTCTGCTTCTACCCCCTCTTAGGATGAAGTTTCATAGAAAGCTGAGGTTATAGCAGCATTTGCCGTGAACGACATCATACTGTGATACCCAAGGTAATGGAAGTGTTTTGTAGTATGTAACGAAGCTTGGTGTAGTGCATGGTCGAACTGCTCCTGAAGCCTTCAGTGCAGACTCCTGTTTTGCTATACTGATCTTACTGATTTCTGCCTTTTAATTCTTTGTTAGTTGAATAGTCTGTAGCTCATGAGAGAAGAGGTTCCTATTGTTGAAAGAAAAGAGTGTGCTGGGCAACAGCTGGGAGGCTCACAACAGATGTGGAAAAGTATTTACTTTTGCTTGCTTTGCAAAGTACTTCAAATTGAGAATTTCACTGTTAGTAGAGGTGTATTAAATAGCTAAAATTTATTTTTTCACTTTTTCTTCTTTCTCTGAATATAAAAGTATCATTCTATCACCACGGACTAAATTCCTTTGCTGGAGATCTCCAAGTTGTTTCGAGTACCTATTGTGTGTCGTCTACAAACCTAAAACACTTTACGCTTTATTTGCCCTTTTCCAAAATTGACTACATTTTTGAGGTCAAACTGCATAAATGAAGAGGACACCAAAATATACCTCCCTTGTTAAATATTAAATTTTTTTCACTAATTCAGTAGATCTTTAATTTTATTCATAGGAAACTTGACAAGAAAAGACAGGCAAGATTTTTCTTTTTCGTGAGCTTTATGTCAGAGTTTGTCTGATCATAGGTGTTCAGATGTACTGCAAGTAAAGCAACAGGAAAACTGCTTTATGGAAATGAGTTGCACACATGGATGTGTAGCCATGCTGCTATGGCAGATGAACACTAAAATTTTACTTTCTCAACTATCCATTATTATTTGGAAATAAGATTATTTCCTGTAGAACAACAGCTGAAAATTGTGCTATGTGAAACGGCAGCTATTTGAGGCATAGCTAACGTGCTAGAAGCTTGACTCCTCCAGTCATGACTTCACGTTTTGGAGGTGGCTAAGATGGTGATGACTGCACCTAGAATGACTTTTTTCCAGAGCAAGTTTTCTATTATGTTTAAATAGTCCCTATCTGAAACAGTAAAACCTTCTGTATCTGAAGTATATCACGCTCTGTGGATGGGAGGTACTTGCTGCTCTCCCACTGATCAAAGTTATGTTGTATGGTGGTACAATTCCTGTGGCTGCTCAGCTGTGACTTACCTAATTTGCCTTTAAAAGGGTAAAAAAGTGCTGTATTTCTCTTGGGAGAGAAGCACTGAGTTTCTCGGCATGGCAGCTAATACCAGCAGTGAGATAGTTGTCTTATAGAGAAATGGTTCGGTGCATTCTGGTGAGAGTGCTGGACCAGGTTTGGTAATCAACTGTTGCTAAGAGGTATTTTTGCCTAGCTTGGTGCTGGGTCCCCTGTTGGATTAGTAAGTGAAGAAGCTCAAAGGTCTACTTTATTGTTAGTGGTCCTCACCTCTCTCTTAGTTTGGTGCGTGCATTTGTCAGATTCCAGATGGGGTTTTTTTGTTCTTTACTTGATTTATGTTAGATAAATTGTGAAACATAGTGCCAGTGGAGGCAAAAAAAGTGTTCAGAAGTTACCTGTTTTAACTTTAAAAATATGTACACATTTCTTACTCTTTGACAGCAGTTCTGTCATAAGCTGACCAAACTATCCGGAGGGAGAAAAATTGCAGAGAGTGGTTGCTAATGCATCTTCCTTGAAAGGCTGTTGGAGTGTTGTGCCGTTGGAGATCCTGTCTCGTCGTGCAGTGGGGGAAAAAAAACTTTGAAAGGCAAAAAGTAAAATTATTTAATGCAAATATTTTGAAGAGTATTTGTAGTCCCTAAAGAAGGCAAGAGGTTTGTCTAAGTGTTTCTGAGTAAATAAAAACAACCCAGATGTTTGAATTTCTTTAGCAGATTTATCCTGCTAGATCATAAAAACGCTTTTAATCTTTTTTTCATATGCGATGTAAAAATTACTGTCACTTTTGTTTGCTTTTTTTAAGATTAGAGAGTGAAGATTAACTTTTCAGGGGTTCAACAGAGTAACTGGAAGGTGGTAGAAACCTCAGATCAGATTGGTAAGAACAATTCCCCCTCTTAGGAGGTGAGATAGTGAGGGACATATTGCCAAATATTCATACTTTCCTTTTGTGGGCATGGTTGGATTGAGAGGCAAACTGAATATTTGCAGCTCCATCTATTTGTGAGAACATCAGACAATTAGAGTAGGAAAACTTCCAAGGGTGCCAGCAATAGTCTCCATCATTGCAAAAATGTGAACGTAGGTGTTGCCTTTGATACTTGACACAATGGCTGTTGCTGTCAGGTGTCTTCCCACGAAGATTACGGGATTTTGGGTCAGCACCAGGGCCTTCTCTGGTTCAGTGTACCTTTACTTCTGAGTGATCAGAAACAATCTGTCTTCCGTGTGTATCTGATAGTACACCAGTAGTTTTACACAGCATGTTGGTTCTTTAACATCTAGAGTTAGATTTGTACTTTAGTGGCAGTAAATCGGGCTCTGTATCCGTAACTGTGAAGCATATGTCAAAGTTGGGGTCTTTTTTTTGTTTTGCAAAGCCTTTTTCCTTGTTTAATGTCTTTTTTCACTATACATTTTCTGCTCCTTCTGGTTATATCTTGCCAAATCTGTCAGCAGTCCTTGTACACATTTTATGTCATGTCTTATCACATCCCTTGTTGTCCTGTCTTTGCTTCAAGTACTTTAAGCAACAGATGAATATAGCACATAAACTATTCAGAGGTTTGATTGATTGTATGGCCGTCACTTCATTTCTAGAATGACATCTCTTTGGCTGACCTTTCAGATATGTTTTGTCTGTCTGAGATGGGATGGAGGGCTAACCCTTCCCACACTATGCGCTATTTTGTTTTTCTTTCACCTCAAGTCAGCTACTCATCTCCTTCCTGTAGTTGTCACAGATTACTCCCAGGTGAAATCTTACGGATAGGAAATATAGCTTTGGCTGCAGATAAAATCTCTTGGTGTTATCAGCATGCTGTGTGCAGGGCGAGATGCAGTAAAGGAAAACGACAGGTTTCTGGTGAACGGAGTCTTAAAATAGCATTCCTGATGGCAAATATTTGTATGAATTATGTTTGGGCTGTAGAATTTTATAGTTTCGTGGGAGTAGACCAGAATTTGTGAAGAATGGTTGAAGTTTGTTCCTATGAGAAATAGAATAATGAAAAAATTCTCACCTTTTTTCTTGATTTTTCAAGTGACATGTTGAGAGCTTTGTCAAAATTATGAAATACTGAGGTAACTACTACATTGTGAAGCTGATTCATGTAGCGCATCCCAAACCTGAAGGTGCTGTTCCCTGGCTTTGTCCTTCTAATTTCATGCTGATACAGCCCTGTATAATTCTTTCAGGAGAGGTGATGGTACTGTTGTCTTTTTTGTTGTTCTTTTTGGCAGTCTTTGTCCCACAGAGATCCCTGCTTGTTACCCCTCCTTTTCTTCCACTTCTGTCTGTATTCCCTTATTTCATCTTTCTACTCTATTTCTCTTCTCCATCTTATCTCCTAATTCTCCTTCCTAATGCTCCTGCTATCCTCCTGTCACTTCTGGCAAGTGGTGTTCTGTGGGGTGATGTCCTTGTGCATGTCTCTCCTATATGGTTCAGATCTGCATTTCCCCCCCGCCCTGCCCCCTCCCCCCCACTTTCCCTATGGCACTATGAGGAAGATCCAGGGAGCTCTCTGGAAACCTATTTCAGACATCCTAATAATCTCTGGAAAACTTCACAGAAAGCAGAAGGTGAAACAAGGACATGGTCACTTAAATGGAAATGCTGAACAAGTAGTGAATTGGAGAAACAAACTTTAGAGTGCTGCAATTAATTTGAATTCCTCTTTACCTTGATGTACAAAAATGTATTTAGAAGCAACTGTTTGAAGATGTCTGTAATGTTTAACAATATTTAGTGTTTAGTCCTTGGGCGATTTAATTATCAGAGCAGTCATTATAGCCAAGAACAGCATGTGTTTCCTCTGGAGCGCCTGTCTGAACTCGTCTAAAAGTCATGCTGGAAAGTCTGTCTAGTGTGTGATGACTCCAGAAAACTCCGGACTAATCTGTTGTTCAGAAGGTACCTGCTGCTGTTGGTTGTGCACTATTAGGGTTTATCACCTGCCTTTGTATGGGGCCACTTTCTCCATGTGGTAGTTGAGTAAGGTGATCTATTAATAACTCCTGTTAGTATGGGAATACAATCAATTAATTTTTGGTGTCAGAATGGTTAATTTCTGAGCTTTAGGCATTTTTTTTTGCTGATACCTCGCATTCTTGATATGCAATGTGCCATTTCAAATAAAACCAATATATGGTTTGGTTTTTTTAAGAAAACTGTCTAATGGTTGCACTGGTCCATGCTGTCTCTTACAAATGCCCGACAGTAGATACATCCCACTCCTGAGCATCACAAAGTACTTCCTGGGCACAGAGGAGTTTGCAGGAGTAACTTGCTGTACTGCTACTAAAAAAACCCCTGAACAATCCCCCCACATTGAGCAGTATTAGCTTGTAGCAAGGCCAGTGAACATGTGCTAGGTGTCTCTGTTTGAACTTTTTCAAGGGGAGGAAGTGTGCTACTAAATCGATTACAATACAATCAATTAATTTTTGGTGTCAGAATGGTTAATTTCTGAGCTTTAGGCATTTTTTTTTGCTGATACCTCGCATTCTTGATATGCAATGTGCCATTTCAAATAAAACCAATATATGGTTTGGTTTTTTTAAGAAAACTGTCTAATGGTTGCACTGGTCCATGCTGTCTTACAAATGCCCGACAGTAGATACATCCCACTCCTGAGCATCACAAAGTACTTCCTGGGCACAGAGGAGTTTGCAGGAGTAACTTGCTGTACTGCTACTAAAAAAACCCCTGAACAATCCCCCCACATCGAGCAGTATTAGCTTGTAGCAAGGCCAGTGAACATGTGCTAGGTGTCTCTGTTAGAACTTTTTCAAGGGGAGGAAGTGTGCTACTAAATCGATTACCATACATTTTCTGTGGAGTTGTAATCATCTGTGGAGATTTGGCAAGCCTACAAATTTCTGTTGAACTCCTTAGGTAACGCAGTTTTTCCTAATAAACTTTTAATTGTTTGTCTAGAACCTCACTGATTTCAACCCTCTTACAGTCTAACAGATTTTTCCCACGGAAGTGACCCTCTGGGATAATGATGAAGTGAAAAAGGGCTTGCAAGTTTGAGAATGCAAAGTCATCAAAGTAGTTTTGAAGGAAAGAAAACTATAAATTTGCTATTACAGGGTAGTTTTCTTTAGGAATTAATGTCTCTAGAAACTCCCAGATTCAGAACCTAGTATACAGTCTTTTAATGGTGGCTATTTTTACTTTCTGAATAAGACTCTGTAAGTGAAATTTGGTTGCCAGTTGCTGGCAGTAGCACACTGCTGTTGAAATGTTTGCTGGAAAGTTATACTCTTTCTGCAGTTATTTGCACCAGTCCAGTGCAATGAGATGTTCTGAATTTAATTTGATGAAATATTTGTTTTGAATATAATGTTTAGAATCAGGAAGTAAATGAAGCTTCTGTAGTCACACACTGTTGAAGGGTGTTGTTATTTATTCAGTTTATAAATCAGCCTGGTTTTGTGCTGCTGAATGTAATCCAAACACTGGCAAAGAAAAATAATGATAACGTACATCATTGCTGAATAATTTTAAGGCATTTTATAGCCTGGAAAATGTGGTGGAGTCTATAAAAATGACAAATGGTACAGCAGTGTAATAAATAGCTGTAGTTTATGCATTGTGAGTTGGAGTTTAGATTCAAATGGAAATTCTCTTTCAGCTGATTGGATATGAATTCAATCTCACAACCTCTCTACACAAATTATTTTGATTTCCATATTTCCTGTATTCTAATCAATGATGGTATGCACATTCTATGGATATAAATACAGTAAAATTTATTCTTAGATAAAGGGTATATCAAATCAGTTACATTTGGATCTTTTATATTAATAGTATCTTACATGTGTGTATCTCCATCAATGGGACAAACTGTCTTGACTTAATTCATAATGACTTAGATTCATTGCCTGTTTAGAATGTTTGGCTCTCATTGAGTTTGTAAGTGAATGATTGAGGGATGTGCTGCCTCTTTATCATGGTAATTAAATGCATCTTACTGGAAAAAATCTATTTCCAACTATCACTTAACATAAACGTTTGAATCTCTTGAAGTTATTAAATGTAGGATAACTCTTCTGGAAAGCAGTGTTTCTGTGATAGTCTTATTAATGTTGGACAGATGGATTACCATTAGGATTTGTGGTTTATTTTTTTTATTATTAAATGAAAATGCATTGGTAAGTGGTTTTTTGGCTGCAAAGAATTGTTAGGCTTTGGAAAATTGAGAACTAATATTAGACTTGATACCTCATGACTAATTAAGCAATGTAATAAGTAATCACAAGGCTCAAATAAAATCTGTGGGCTTTGCTGAATCATTCCATGAGTAGCTCAGCTTACACAGTATCACGTAATTATAGTTTGTTTGGAACATTTCCATGACTGCATAGTTCTTCCCAAATGAAAAGTAAACTTTCGCTGCAATTATACTACTCTTTACCAGACTAGAACAGATTCTGCTCAGCGTTGAATAAAATTAACTTCAGTGGCACATCACATTCAGGTTCAAAACTTCAGTGCTGTGGCTGAATCAGCTTAAGCTGGGGTTGGTGGCACAAAAATCTTTCAGGTGGGCTCCATTTAAGGGGAATATGGCAAGTCCACATAATGCTGATATGCTCCATGACAGATAGAAAAAATAATCAATACTAAAAGATAAAGGGTTCTAATCATGTTAATAAACCAGTATTGTTATGTTGCGATATCAGTTCACAAGACTTCACAATGTAGCATACCTGAAGGTGAAATACACTTTTTGGAGAAGGTTTTGCATAGGAGTGGTCATATCAGGCTGGGCTGTACCAGATCTAATTGGGTGTTCTGCTGACACCTCTTGTGAGCAGCATTTCACTCAGGAGAAAGGTACAAATAATTGTTAGAGGAATTGTAAACTTGCCTTTGGAAAAGTGATCCCGTCTCCCAGAGGTTACCTTAAACTATGAATCAATAGTGTTTGCAAACTTCTAAATTTTTATTAAATACCTAGTTGTAATTGTAGATGTTTCAGCAAGCTTGCTGCTGCTCTAAAAAAAAAAAACCAAAACAAAACCCTCAACCCCGCATAGGCTACTCAATTACACCTACACATTCAGGAAGGAAGTTGAGGATAATTGTAGATGTTTCAGCAAGCTTGCTGCTGCTCTAAAAAAAAAAAACCAAAACAAAACCCTCAACCCCGCATAGGCTACTCAATTACACCTACACATTCAGGAAGGAAGTTGAGGAAAAGATACAGTATCAACAAAAGAATTACTCATGGACTGGAGAACCAATATTTTGGTTGAAGTATTTAACATTGAAATCACTGAGAATGTTTAAAGTCTGCCTTTTAAATGTTTGTAAATCAAGCATCTATGCAACTACAGTGTGTGTGTTTTAATTTAAATTTCTTTGTTTTACTCTAGCATAGGTAAATATGGGGAATTGCCGAAGGATTAAAAATGCATGAATTGGGTTGTGTGAATGTGTGAGGCACCAAAATGAAAGATGAACCACAAAAGAATGGTGCGAAACATACTGGAGAGCACAAAATTAACAGGAAATTCTTTTGTACTAGTGCTCTGTATTTTTGAAAGTTTGAAGTAGCGAAGTGCTCTGCAAAGAAGGGTACCACAGGCTTTCAGTATAGAGGTGTGTAGAAACCGGTGAGTGTCCTATAAAGATATAAAACTTCCTGTGATTTGAATGCATAAACCCCTAAGCACATGCTGTTCCAAGATTTGGACTGTTTAAGCTCCAGGCCAGTAAGTCACTTGAACTTGTACTTCACTCAGTTTAATAGGCTTATTTGCATGTAAGAAGAGCACTTTGACTCAAGGCAGAACATGTGCTCAAATGTTCCATGAAGTCAGCGTCATTTGTTTGACTTTGAAATGCTGTAATTTAACAGTTTTATTCATTTAAAGACAGCGTGGCTCTGCACTAGGAGTGCTCAGAGCAGAAATATCCAACCCATGTAATAGTGTCTAATGCTTCCCTGATCTAGGAAAGTGAGAACAGTGCCTAAACCAGAATCCTGTGTACTCAAAACTCCCGGAGATGTTAAAGTCTCTTTTTCACCCAAGCACATTTTTGACTTATTGCACTTGTTGTAGAATGGCAAAGCACGATGATTTTAATTTTTAGCTGTCCATGACAAATGGAGTGGGAACTAAAAATGTGCATAAATACATTACCTCTAAATGACCGACTAAAAGAAATGTGCCATTCCTACACCACTTTTATGTAAGTAATGTAACTTGGCAGATTATTGAGCCAATAACCAGCAGTCTTCAGAGCCAGTTAATGCCGTGTAAATTTGTGGCCTTGCACGCTTTTTTCTGGCAGTCCTGAACCTGCATTTCAGAGCTGTCTGAGAACAGTAGAGTTCTAGCCTATCTGCAGGAGGCCTCTGGCTCTGCTGCCATCTGCTAACACTGGTACCGCCTTGTAGTTTGAGACAAAACAGCAAAAACCCTTTGCAACAGTGATAACCTCTTAAAATTATCTTAAATCTTTTGTGGTTAAGTGGTGCACTCTATATCACGTATTTAGATGTTCTTTTTGCATACCATTTTTCTCTTTAGAAGAGCAAAATATTTCTAGATAAGTGCTGGTAGTTTTGCTTCCTACATCCAAACCTGGAAAGAGGACCTTAGTCCAGAGGCAGCTGGGAAATTTTTAGAACTTCGCATTGCATTTCTACAACTAAGATGCAAAAAGGGAGCCGTGTATCTTGTGTTCCTCCTCTTGTTACTGGCAGAAAGTAATGTAAAGCGACACATCCTGAAAGCTCAGCTATTTTGCTGTATGCACCTGAAATCCTGAGGTACTTGTATCTTTTATGTTTATTGCAAAATAAATTCATGTGGATCAGGAGTTAAAGGTGCTTTTTGTTCTTGTAGCTGTAAGTAGCCAGTGAAATGAATTCATATGCAACTTTCTTGAAGACCTCGCTCTTCTTCCTTTTAGAAGCCTTGTTTAGTGTAAAGTAAGCCATTTTAGACTGTCAGTGTATAATTGTTCATTAAGTGTGAGAAAAGTCTTCAAATGTTGATATTGCAAGGTTCTTTTGCGGTAAAGGGAAGTTCACCAGGTTACTCTCTTGCTTATACACTCATTTGTCTTGAATAAATGATCAAATGTATTTAAATATGTAATGAATTATTTTGCCTTAAGTGTTCATGGAATTATTAGCTGCTTTTGTTTTTGCTGCTATTTAATTTTTTTATCAACTGGCAAAGATGTCACTGTGCTCATATCTTGCAACTCTATTTCCCTTGATGGTAGTTCTCATTTCAGTTTTCCAAAGCGATCCTGACAAGTAAGAGTGTATGCTAGCGCTTTGCTTGTTCATAAGTAGCTGTTACCTAAAATATCCATTAGTGAAAAGCTTTTCAGTTTCTTAAACTCACCAGGGATCTGACAGGAAAGGGAAAGGAGGAAAGTGGCATTTAGGTTTCAGGGGGCTGAGATCTGCTGTCAGAACACA
Source organism: Buceros rhinoceros silvestris (assembly GCF_000710305.1). NCBI lineage: Eukaryota > Metazoa > Chordata > Aves > Bucerotiformes > Bucerotidae > Buceros > Buceros rhinoceros. The sequence goes on from NW_010419113.1 coordinate 23,750, forward strand.
CAGTCATGGGGCAGGAAGTGGGGAAGGCCTCACCTGACACATCAGGTTTAACTGATCTCCAGCCTGGTTTTATTAGAGTAATCCCATCCCACCTTCATACACATTGCAAAACAACTTTTGTCACGCAAATACTGGTGTCAGCAGCCGTGAAGTACAAATGAAAATTTAACACTGACTCCAGATGTTGAATCAGGAGTTGTTTTTAAAAGCATACAAAGAGCTAGTATAATTAAGAGTTGAAATTACTGTTCTCAAACTTGTAAATCTTGATGCTGTTAAGGGCGTTGCTGCCACGACAAAGCGGCACGTAGTAAGACAACACAGGCACTGCTGAGACTCAAATATCCACGTAAGTGACAGTAAGTACCTTATGTCTGAGAGATGTGGGAGTGGAAATTATTTAATGGATAACCAACACAAAGGACAACCAGAAATTGAAAGGAAGGGCAGAGAGGAGGACTTAGGTTAAAAAGAAAAGGCCTGTGGGAAATTGGAGGCGATAGTGTGTTGAACTTCTTTGATATAGCTGCTGCACTATTAGATGTATCTCCAGCGTAGTCTCAGGGGGGTAGGTACAAAGCATGGATCTTGTTCTAAAGTGGCTTTTTGTGACTACAGCAAATTTAATAGCAGGGTTTATTAGGTTAAACTGGAGTCAAGATGCAGTTCAGGATGAGACATGTGAAGGAATGGGGCTGTTCCTGCCTTCCTGAGGAAGTGATGCAGCTGTGCAGTGGTAGGCCTTTACAGTAGGAAGAGGGTGGTACTGACATCCGTACAGAACATTTTGTGAGCCACGGCTGCAGCCTGGTTGTGGGACTGAGCACCAAGAATCGTGTGTGTGTGTGTCTGTGCTCCTGCTGCGTTCCCAGTCCCTTTGTAGTAATGGAAAAGGTTAGGATGGAGGTGATGCTCACAGGTACTTATGGTCTGAGGAACAGGAGTAACTTTACCAGGATGAAATCTTCCTGGCAGGCAGCAAAAAGGGCAGGGCAGGCATGACTGTTATCCCCTGGCTGCTTATCCTCTACTTCCCTAAGTGGAAATCCAGTCCTGTGAAGACCAAACTGCTCCACGGACCTTTGTTTCAGATACTGCCAGATGGCTCAATCTTGTACTGATCCAGATAATTTAAATCTTTTTCTTCATAAGCAAGTTGACTGGTCAGAAAAATGTCCTGTTCAGAAATCACATCTTTATACACACTTTGGCACCTGTTGTACATGATGACAAATGCTCTGTGGACATCATTCCAGTAGGCAACAATACAGAATTGTGACAGTAGGAAATATGTTTTAATTTTTTTAGCTGGTCTGAGGTAATTGTGCGCATCAAGTAATGTTAGGCCAGCCAAAAGTGACAAATTCACTAATGCATTTATGATGATTTTGTGTTGAGGAGGTGCTGAAGGTTAGACATTGCTAAAACAAATGTGTGTGTGTGTATTGTCAGTTAATAGGGTCCATGTAGATGGATTTCTTTGTGGAATGCAAGGTTTTCCCTTTTAAATTTGTCACCAGTTGGCTGAGGTAAGCCAATCATGGGGACGGGTCCTCTCCTCTCTTTCCCGGTGCAGGAGAGAGGGGTTTAGAGAAAGAGTTAAAAGCAGAGATAGGAAAGAAAGAATCTGTGAGACCTCTGAATGTTTGGAAAACTGAAACAAGGTTAACAACACTAGAATAAAATACATTATATACAGAAAAACCAAGTAAATACTAACGGGTTTGTGTGGGATGGAGAAGCGAGGGTTAAACGTGGTTGAGGAGACGGAGGGAAACAAAGACCGATGACGCAGATGGCGCCGCGTTCAAAAGGGCGGCTGCCATGTGGGTTTTGGCGGAGGCGGAAACAAAAGGACTCGCGGCTGGTACAAACGCCGGGGTGCCACGTGGGTGGGAACGCTGCCCTACCCGTTTTGTCGTGGCTGTTAGAGAGACGGCAGCGAAGCCGCAGCGAAGCAGCAGGGCAGAACACGGCTCCAAGGCATGCGGCAGGGAAGGAGCAGCAACGAGGCGTGGGGGCTCCGGCGGCAGGCGTCTGGCCCACGCGGAGCAGGGGGGTTCCGTGGCGACGGCGCTGAGGCGCGGGGGGTGGTAGCCACAGGAACCGGGAGGCAGACAGCCTGCAGAGCCCCCCGAGCCGAGCCGCAAGCCCCCCGGCAGTGTAGTGCGGCCC
>NW_010419114.1:0-11607 GCF_000710305.1 Buceros rhinoceros silvestris
GGTTTACATCGCCCTGACAGTGATGCTTCGCAAATAACTGCGCCTGGCGTGTTTAAAAACTGCAGAACCCGCCGGCTTTGCCCATCAGTTAAGGTGTAAAAAACCCATTTTGTTTGGGAGGAAAGAGAATGTATCATTCCCTCTGTGACAGGTGGATTTTTGCCTTCCTAGTTATAATTAGTCTCATAGGCATGAAACAAGAGTTCTGTTGCTTAGGTGATCAGGTTTTCCTATTGCTCAATCCTCACTTGAAATTTTAATCCTTTTTTTATTCACATTATTGCAATAGCAAGTAACAACGATACCATACACAAAGACCGGCTGTTCTGAGTGGATAACAGAGCAGTGGGGTAAAAACTCACAAGCGAACAGACATTATTTTCATGCAAAATAAACAAATAATGAAAAGCAGGAAGGGGAAGATGCCGTTTTCTAAAATAGACGTTTTTCTGTACCTTTGATACCCAAAGAATTAATTTGTGTCATGCTTCACGGCTTGATGTAACGCTTAACACCCCGAACAGATTGAGCTATGGTTAAATAAACACTTGAAAGGAGTTAGACCCAAAACCTCATGAGAGAAGCCTGGGGAGGTTTTGGGGGTGTGGGTGCCTGCGTACAAACCCCCATTTCCAGCGGCGTTCGGGCTGGCCCTTCGAAATGGAGAGGGGTCTCTCACCCCAGTCTGGGTTAGATGCTGTCAGAATTTTCCAGGAATAACTGTGTCTGTGAGAGCTCGCTCAGAGTGACAGAGGTCTTGCTGGAATGATTTTTCCGCCTCAAGACTACAGGATTCTCCAGAAATAATTCCCCTGCCTCCTGCCATCTCTGTCTCAATCTCCTGGTTGCGCTGAACCCAGCTCAGGCTTCACACTACTGTCCTCATTTTGAGCCAAAATTATCCATCGACAAGATTTTGCCGATCTCAAATACAAGTCTGTGTGGTTTTCCCGTTAAACCCAGCCCTAAATCCAGCGTGGATCTCAGACCTATTTAATCCTCAGTGATTATTTGATCTATGCTGCTCCTGAAAGCCAGGGCTTTGATTTCCTGTGGTGGCTGCACAGCGGGAGCAAGTGAGTTCCTGAACAGCTAAATTCCTGTTTTCATACACGTTTCTCAGCATCAAAATATGAAGGAAGAAAGAAAAGCAAATGAATTACAGAGTATAAAAATTGTTCCCCTGTAGAATAGTTTTCAAAGTTTTGCAGGAATAATTTTTTTATTATTATGATTTTTCAGTCTGTGTGAAACACTGAGCTTCAGCACTCTCATCTGTCACGTTATGCTTCTACTTAAAAACTATCATCAAGAGGGAATAACCGTGTCAGCTCGGATAGCAATTTAAATGTCGTTAAGTTCTGACGACTAAAAGAAGTAGCATGTGAAACAGAATGTGAAAAAACATATGGCTACCTCTGAAAGTACCAGAGGAGTGAGATAATTCAGTAGAATAACGTTAATCCAACAGGGAGAGTATTTGCATAAACGGCTGCTGTTGTTTTAATCACAAATAATTATATTTCCCTAAATTTCCTTGTCTCTTTCCATGCCTCTGGCAAACACATGGAGCCTGTAATGATGCCACGTACAGCCTCTACCTGGATTCAGACCAGAGCTAAGTTTTTCTCTTTACATTTTAGAAGGTTTTTTTTTCCTCTTCACTGAAGAGATTTTTTCAGATTCTGAAAAATTTACCCTCCTCTTGTTCAAGTTTAAATCTTACTTTGGTTTTGAGCAGCTATCCACCGTGTGAGACGTGCATGATTTAGTTCCTCTCTTTTTCTTCCCACTCTTTCGGCTGCTTTCAGCCCTGCCGCTTACATCAGCGCAGGGTGCTCAGCCCTTTGCTGGAGCAGGTCGTCTCCCCCCAAAGAGACAATCTGATATTTCGTAAGACGTTGCCACAACTCAGAAATACCCTTTTGGCGTCCTCTCCAGAAGGGTCCGACGTCTGGGATAAGCAATGCATTGTTATTTTAATACCCTGTATGTGCTCTTAATGGAGGAAAAACTTTGTGCTGATGCATGGAAAAACTCCGCAATCAAAATTGATTGTGAAGCAGGTCTGTTTATTGTGATTTCAGCTCTACAGAGTTGGGTGCAGCAAGGGTCAGGTATGTAGCTTTGGCCTCTTATTTAGCTTTGGCCTCTTATTTAAAGCAGTAAAACGTACATATTCAAAGGATTGCTCAACCGCCTGGTACATATGGATTAGACTCTCCCGCTCCTGATGTAAATTAGGTCTCCTCCCCTTTGCACATGCGCAGTCTTCTTACATGTTACAGGTCATACAACGTCATGCATCACATGTCTCATTAACTCGGACTTATGCCTCCCCTGGGAGGAGAAAGTAATATTCAACAGTCTATGAAGCAGGCGCAGTTCGGGGAGGGCTAGTCATTATCTTTTTGTATCTATGACTCAGATCCAGTTAAGCAACATCCTCCCTCGTGGCTGCAGAGACAATAGTCTTCTCCTCTTTATCTTGGCCCAAACAATGAGGCGTCAAGTGATAAGACCCTCTGCCTGAGCCTTGCATTCTTCAAGTGATAAAGGGTGCTGGTAAGCGAGGGCGGGACGTAACACTTTGTTTCCTCTGTTTACCTGGAGCTTTGAGCAACTCAAAGGCAGGCAAAAGCATTTTTAGTAAAGTTAACTAATATTCAAACCTGTGGATATTTTCTACTTTCCCAACTCAGTGCCAAACAGAATTTTGCCATTTTCATTGCATACACATTTTTCACTTGCAGGAGAACATACATTTAGGGTCTAGTCCTGCACCAAATTACTCTCAGGTCCATAAATCCTTGTTCGAGATCAGTGATCTCAGTGCCCTGACAGATTTCTGTGTTTCCAAATACAACATCCCTCCCAAGGACCTCCCGGAAAGGACCTGCTTTGGAAGCTTTAGCCATCCTTCCAAAATCGGTTCTTTTGGGATGAGATGTGTGGCAAGTTTTGCTTTAGCAGAGCTGGAGTTTGATCATTTTGCATATCTGTTACTACAGCTATGAAGGAGGTTGGTATGGACACGCTTTTCTCCCCGTTGAGCTTGTCAAGGAGGAAGGACCAAAACGATAAGCCGATTTGTTGTTAGAGTCTTGTCACACGGCTCTTTCTCCCAGTTACCCAAGTTCTTAGCAAAAAGGGGTGTTTGGTTATTTTGAACGAGAACTTTGGGCAGGGAGCTCATTCTCAGATCTGGCCTCATGGCTTCTGACAGGGGCGAAAATAGGGAATTTAATTTATAAATAAGGGTGTGGGGGGAGTGAAGCAAAGAGGGAGGCAGCTGTCAGGCAGAGGGTACATCCTGTTTGCTCAGACATATGTTCTTGAGCTGCACTTTCCCCTTGTGGTGTTGTGCTCATTCTCCCAGCAGGGAGAGGCTACACCCGGGATGGGCATCAGATGGCAAGCCTTAGAAAAATAGATTGAAACCAGAGCAACTCATCATCTCGAAGCACGCACAGAGGTGTTTGTTACTGCTGCCTCGCTTCGCAGTGTCCCCGGGCAGAGTGGGGCTGGGGAAGAAAAAGCCATCATCTTCCTGATTTTTCAGTTTAATCAGCCCTTCATATCCCAGGCGTGCAGAGAAGCGTAAAGCAAACCCGGTGGGTTTAGAATGAAGCGGTTCAAGGTGAGTGCAAGGATCAGTCCGTGAATCCCTGGCTATCCCAAGCCAACATCAGGCGGCTATAGCGTCTTTTAGTGAAGGTCATTTTTACTGAGAGCACCTCAAGCACCTGCCAGACTAAACCCACCCTAGCCCAGTTGGGCAGCATAAAGCTAGAGGGCATTCGCTTCCTGCAGAGCTTCGGTGCGGAGAGCGCGATCGTTCATCGTTTTCTTCTGTGGGGCGTTCTTTAAAATTCATTTTTCGAAACAAAAATACTGCTTTTTATAATAAAAGAGCCAGCACAAACAGAAAGGCTCTTCAGGAGGAAAGCTGGCATGCGTTATCCTGACAAGGTGACATGAAAATGATGACCACGCTTGGCCTTTTGCTGCGGCGGAGGATGGCAGGAGATTTTCCTAAAGTACCTGGACTCCTTAGAGCACACACAAACCGTGACAGAATGGGGCAAGCTGGGGGTTCGGGGGATTCTGTCAGTTGTCCTTTCTTTGACTACCTGAGGGTATGTCTCTAGATTCAGCAAACAAGAGAGTCCACGGTGTGCCAGTAACAGCATCTTCTTTCCTTGTTCGGCAGGGAAAACAGGCCTGTCCCGTCTCCTGCTTTGTTTTACAAACGCTTCCACCCTGATGCCAGTATTTCAAGCCTACAGTCGATTTACAGAATGAAACCAGAGCTTCTGGGTTTATCTTCGTGTGCAAAGAATATAATTACTCACAGCAGGGGATATTTGATAAACCAACGTGGCTGGTGATGGAGCTTTATCTGTTGAGCCAAATTCCTCACTGGGCATGGGGCGAAATCATCACGTGGAGAAGGCACTGGCTTCTCGGAAGTCATCACTATGTTTGCGGTTAGTCTGAACATGGGGCAGAGTTTGCCTTCAGCCAGACGCGTGCTGCTGTCCTGCGTGAGGAGCAGCTTCCACTGGGGTTGCCTAAAGTCTCAGAGTTTTGTCCTTCACCATTTTCAGTGAATCCACCACTGTCATTAACCATCCTAAAAGAGACCGACTGGAGAACAAACAAACAAAAGTTGTCTTATACTGAAGTATTAATCGAAAGGGAACGAAGGAAAATCCATTGATTTCAGTGAAGGTGGAATTTCCTGTGGACTCTGTTCCTGGTTCTGTTTTTTGGGCAGTTTGGGAGACACCTGTAAGAGGAGACAGGAGACAGCTGGTTAGTGTATTTCAGGCCTGCGACTCTTACTTTTTCTGCTGTAATTTACAGCACATATTTCAAAGCCAGTTATTCCTCCTAAAACAGCACAAAACTGCCAAAGTTACTATATCAGTAATTTAAAGTATTTGGATTAGATCTGAGGTGTGGAAGTGTTTCCATCTTCATAGCCAACGAAATGTCAGTTTTCACCATGTGCGTGCCTAGGGCATCTCAGGAGGAAAAAAACCCTCAAATAAATAAACAGGTTTAAAGAAAGGCTGCAGACAACACTGTCATGACTGACATCACTATATAAAAAAATAAATATAAATATAGATATATAAATCTGTTCCTTCAGGAAGGAACAGATACAGCTAACGATATGACCAAGGTAATGTGTGCAATTCTTTTTGCCGTGGGCTGATCCACTTTGCCACTTTCTGTTTCTGACTCAGCAGGCAGAACTTCATTTCGGTGCTCGTACACCGTAACTCTGTGATTTTATAAACTGCTCAGAGATGATACGAGGTGATGTAAAACTCAGTGATGCCAAGGAGCTGTTGCTTAAGAAGTTGGGCAAATTATGTACGTTACCTTCCCGGGACACTTCATTGCATAAACCTTCCCCCTGGATTAGCAGTTCTCCACAGCACGCCAAAATTCTAATTAACGCCTTCTGCACCGTTCCTGCTCTTTGCTGGGTCAGGTCTGTAAGCGATTTTACGTATATACCATAAATCCCCTCTGAACACCTATGTTAGAGTATTCTAAAGCCAGCTGTGATTTACAGACCTCTCCTTCAGGATAGCGTCAATTTTTAAATTTTTTTTTTCTGGAATCGAAGTAACTGAAAACTTGCACATTTAAATTGATTTTATCTCTTGGCAGTTTTTGAATAATCTTCCTCCCTTTGTGTAACGGATAGCAGCCTTAGCACTTCCCATTTCTTCAATAAGGATCTCATTTTCACATGAATCCTATGGCAGGGCAACCTGACAGACCTAAATTCAATGAAAATTGCATAAAATTGAAAAAGAGCAGATGCCATTGTAAGTGATGGCAGGGCAGCGCTATTACCATCATTGCTTTGCATAATCACGTTAGCGACAAAGCCCGTGAGCACATTTCATGGCTTTTCCCAGCAAGCCGCGACTGTGAGCTCTTTGGAAAGACTCAGAGCTTCTCCTCCTTCTCAGGATGCCTCCGTTGCCTCAGCCATCCCTGCTGGTGTTATGCTCCTTGAGACAATATCAGAGGTGAAGCATTAAACAATTTGCTAAATGGTGGAAGGCCTCAATTTCTTTCATAATAGATAATTTCATCATTTAACTATGGGAGGAACTTCTAAAGAAACTATCTCTTTGATTTTATCCTGAGCATTGGGGGGAATACTTTTAAAAGCTCCGATTCTGTATAGATTGGAACAGGGAGGGGAGGCACGAGAGACTGATAGCCGGGTGCACATAATGCTTTGCCTGGCGTTGGATCCCACCTACATGTTGTGGTGCTACTAAGTCATCCTCCAGTCCATGGAAGAGTCATCACATATCTCTTGCTTTTATCCCAGTCTTAAAACTCTTTCTGCTGATGATCTGAATTGCTCACGCTTCCCTTACGTTCCCATTAGAAAAGGAGTTCCACTGTCCAAGGGAAATGCTGATACAGAAAGTATGTCTGATAGGGGTCCTTCTCCCGGCTTCAGAAGACTCTAGATCAGCCCTTAGGAAGCCATTTGGAGTGGTGGGTGGAGAAGCAGCATTTGCTACAGGTCATCATCTTGGAGTTGGAGATGTAATTCCAGAGTATCCTAGGGAATATCAGAGCTCTGGGACACCCCAGCTGCTCTGTACCTATACCTGGAGGTCCCTTAGCCCACTAGAGAGGCTACTGCACGGTCAGAAGAATTAGGGAAGATGACATTCTCCTCTTTTCTAACCTTCCTTCACTGGCTAGTTTTCAGGTTTGCCAAGGTGTCTCAAGCCAACTGATGGTACAGAGGCAAAGCTGACCCTTCATCCACACAAAACCAGCGCCTTTGTCAAACACATCCGGGCTGAGGGGTGGTTTGTTAACTCACATGCCTCAAATCCGCTGTCTGGGCACTGTGTCTTATAGGACTGTATATACGTGAAGGAAGATTTGATGTCTCTAATCTCGTCTGCCAAACTGACTCTACCTCAGAGCTAACTCCAGCTCTTTCAGAATGCAGCTCTTTTCCCAGCTCTCTTTGCTGCTAGGAGATATCAACACCAAAAGAAACAGAAAACCCTCTTTGCAGCAACTTCAGAGACATTAAATTAGGCCCCAGGTTCGCTAGCAGTCTGTGATAGGAATTATTCAATCGCATTATATTTCTGACTTTCAAAAGTTCTTCTTTTCTTATTCACAGTTAGAAGCAGATGGAGGTTCATTTGGAATCCATGCACATCTTGCCATGCAATAGAGTACAATGGACTTTAAGAAAATAATCAGAACCAAAAAAATCTGTTTTGCCTTAAGAGTAGGAAATTTGGGGCTCAGGTGAACAATAATGGGGCCCATTAACATCGCTCACCAGAATTCTGAATTGCTCATGCAATGATAATAAATATTTACAAGATTGAAAGGCGGCTTTATTCACAGTGTTTTATTTCCCCTCCCTGGAAGTTATTACCTGAAGTGCTCTCTACTTTTGGTGATGTTAAACATAATCACCACCATTTTTCATTTGAATGAATAAGTCTGCACTAAAAAATATTTCCAATTGTGATGAAGTTTAGAAGAGAACTTGCATCTACCAACATTTTGTTTGGTGCTTTTAATGGAAGAGTCGTGTGAGCTTAGAAGAACCACCTGGCCTTGGTCAGAGAACAAAATCATCCAGTCTGTTGAGGGCAAGAACTTTCCACCAAACCTACGTATCGGTTGAGTTCCTCAGAATTCCCTTTCGTTCTGGCCTGTCTCATGCTGTCAGTCCCCCAGTACCTGGTGCTGCTGCCCTCCCTTTTGTTTCTTAGCCTGAAGACCAAATGCTCAATCGCCAAAGTGGAGAAAGACCTAAAATGGGAGGTGGAAAATATAATGTTTGCAGCAAATTTTAAATGCTGGGTCATTCACTGCCTTTGTTAAACGATCCCCTTTAAATTACTCTCATAATTGTGGTGGGGCTTTTTTTATGGGAAAGATTTTCATCAGTGAAAGCGATAGAAACGCAGATGTAGCATTAGCCCTGGGTCTAACATGACTGCTGTCCTTACAGAGCTGCCAAACCTCCATGCCCAGGGGTGATTTGGATGGTATTTTCTTTTCAGAAGCTCTAGACACGCACAGCACGATGTGAAATCTGCTGCTGCCTTTCGGAGTGTCCAGCTGTGGTGATGTGATTCCTACATGGGCACAGCAAGGAAGGGGGCGATTTCTCCCCACTTTGTGTACAGCAGTTTCTAAATTAAAGAGCTGCTCATTTATTTAATTTCTCTCCGTTGAAGGGGAGTCTGACTGATTCCGTCTGAATATTTTCCATGATCAAAGGATGGAAGAAATGGGAATCCTTCTACCCTTAGAAAATAGCTTCATGTGTAAGGAGTGTGGCTGTTTATGTACGCACGTGTGGAAGTGTGCAAGTTTTCTTCAGCCGAGGTGGGGAAGTTAGTGAGAGCTGATGAATTTTCCTCTATACCTACAGTCTGTTCTGGAAGGGGAACCCAAGAGCATAATCAGCTGCATTCACCACTTTGAATTTTAAAAGTTATTCTTCTTGGATTAACTTAGTCGAGTTGTTAAGAAAAATAATCTCATCTCATTTTCCACTTTATCTTTTAGTGCTGCAATTCATATCTGTATATTCCCTTATCTCTGGTCCCTGATGGGATTGCTTCTCATTTGTTCAACTGTTCAGAACAGTTTCTATTTGCTCTCGCTGTGATCAAGGCAGGCTCATGCAAAACTGTGCTCTTCTAATCAGTTTTATCAGATAGGATTGCTGATTGCTGTCTTTATACTTGCCTTCAGACCAATTTCTAAAATGACTTCTGACAAGGGCCCTTCGAAGCTCCCGATTCTAATACAGGTAATATTCAGGTTCCTGATGGGAAGTCTGTTGACAAGCGTGTTGCTAGAAAGTGGAAATCACCAACTGACTGGAACAGCGGGTCTGCAATGTGTGCTGCTTCACGGCTACCACCAGACACACTGCCAGCGAACAGGTGATTAGACATGGTGACAATCGCTTGGTTTATGACACTGGGCTAAATCTGCTCTGTTCGGTGACTGGAACAGCTCCCTCTTCACAGTGCTGTGAACAGACAAGATGCTCTCTATACCTGGCAGTACAATCCATACCCCGTAGCTCCTTGTTCATTTTTCTTTTTTTTTTTTTGTTTTGTTTTGTTTGTTTATCCTCTTTTTATTCATTACATTCAAACCCTTAGACTTAGATATTTGCTCTTTTGGGCAGTTTCATGTCCATGTCCACCTCCAGATAAAGGACTGGAAAATGCCTCCCACTTGCATGAGAGATGGAAACCTCCTAAACGGATAGTGCTGGGAGCAGTTTCATTTCTATGGATTCACAACAGGGCAAGGGTTGGCTGAGCGAGTTAAATGGCCATATTCCTCAAACATCTAGGACAAGAAAATAAATCAGTATAATAATAAAGTAGTGTTAATATCGATGATATCTCCTAATGTAAGAAACTTCTGTCACCAAACCCTACATTTTAATTGTCAGTTTGGAACAACAATTGTTATTTACGTAGCAAAAAATACCAGTCGTTGAAGATGATGTAATTTTAAAACTGCGTGGCCTATTACAATGAGAGGGCAGCTGAGAGAAAAAGCTTTTCATTATGACTATTAACTGTGTTGTGAGTCTGATTTTTTCCTCAATTTGCTGTTCAATTGAGTCTTCTGCCAAGAGACACTATATTAAAATTGTTTTTCTCTTCGGTTAGATAATGAGAGGTTATAATGAAGGTAAGTGGGATCAGGCATCAGATCTCAAATTGATGACGGAAGCAGCTGTCCTTTTGCTGCTTTGTAAGCTCCATTGGTCTCAACAACTGGCAACCTGAATGTTCTTCAGAATCATCATTGGGGTTTTGTGCATTTGCATTCAGCCTCAGAATGAAAACTCTCTGTAACCCTCGTGGCGTAACCCGGTGGTTACACTGACTTCAGAGCTCACATAACTTACTAATTCAGCTCACCTTAGGGAATGAGGGCAACCAAAGATTAATGCAGGCTAATTACTCGGCTTCTTGGTACACTCTGACGGTGTCTGCCTTTCAAAAGTCGGTGTAACTTCACAAGTAATTAAGCACAGCTCTTACTTCCAGACTGGATTGTTATGTCTTCAGTCTCACCCGCTGTGACCACCTTATATTCAGCAAATACGGTTCTTCACGGGTTTTAAGCGATGAGACTGAAGTGGCAAGAGTTAATCTGGGATACAAATCCAAAAGCCTGCTTCCCTGGTTTATGCTCTGAAATTGTACTTGGGTTTGTGTTCTTACTGGAAAAGCTTTTAGTCAGGTAGTTTGGGTTTGGAATCAAATTTCTCTGACGTCAGAAAAGATCTGATGTTAGTCCTTAAACCTGGGCTTAAATTCTGGCACAGAGGAACACTTACATAGCTGGAAGTGTTTGGAGTAGAACTGTTTTAAACAACAAACATGATGTTTAAACTGTTTGACCTACAGAAATAAACAGTTTCAAAAGGGAGCTTGGACTGGGATTTTCGTCTCTGTACTGAGTTTTCTTAAACTTCTCATGGAGGGAAGAGCACCTTCGGCAGCCAAGAAGCAGTTTTGCTGGAGGTTTACAAGCAGCAGCAGTAATGGTGCTGTGGCGGGGGTGAATTTGTCCGACAGCCCCTATGATACGTGCAGGGTTACGTCTTGAAACAGGTGCTGCAGGAGAGGAGCTGGTCTCAACCTTTCTGGCACTGAGGAAATGCAGTAAAAATGATGATTACCTGCTGTGCTTCCCCACTCAAATGAAAACAAGTTTTCTGATTGTCTGTGGTTTCCTTCTCACCGTTACACCCTGGGCCTCTGATGCCTCACATCTAACGTTTTCTAGATAATTAATCCCACACATCCTTAAATGTCAGTCTGTGACTATCAGAGGTTTTTTTGTCTGAATACTCTTGTGTTTCTGTGAGCAGCATGTGGGGGGCAGAGCCAGATGAGGTGAGGTAGCCTCGTCACGCTGGATGAGGCTCCTGCAGAAGGAGAACAGGCTGTTCAGGCAGCCTTTTAGTGTAAACAATTTCCAGCAACCAACTGGACATCAGTGTTTACTGCAACTACGCTGCTCCGTTCACGCCTGTGTCAGCTGCCCTGTGAGATCCTTTAGGAAACACCATTAAGGGCTGTAATCATAAATGGAAAATATTTGGTTTCACAGCATGTCAGTGGAACTGCCTGTGATTGCTGTTTTACTTGCAAAACACCTATTTTTAGTCCTCTTTGTTGCATTAGCAGTCATTTGGAAACAGCCCCTCGAGGTACCTTTGGTTCTGTGGCAGCAGGCTGCCCACTTCCCGGTGCTCCCTGCCTCGGGACCAGCTCCTCACACCGTTGCTGGCTGATGGGTTCAGCCGGGACTCTTGTGAATTTGGCGGTGACGTTGTCCCCTCCCTCCCCTGCAGGGTGGGGATGGACAGCAGGTGCTGTGTTCCCTCTGTTGCTATGTGATATCTTACTAGAAAGGGCATCAGGGTTGCTTATAACTGGTTTATCTGGGAGCTGCCAGGGTTTTCACAATGAGTGGCCACAGAAGGTGACAAACTCACTTGGAGGAGAATGTTTTCAGAGCAACTCCTCT
>NW_010419114.1:11708-25846 GCF_000710305.1 Buceros rhinoceros silvestris
GGTCTGGATTCTGAGTTGTTTTTACAGATTATCCCATGGCTTTGGATTGTATTCCTGGTCCTGCTGGACTGTTACTGGTAGGAATCCTGTTCCAAAGCACCTTCTCCAGCTTTTACTACAAACAAGTTGTAGAGAACGAAGCCTCCTCATAGGATTTTAAAATAATTTGTGATGATTAAAAATTCATAATTACAGACTTCAAATGCTTTACAGACAAGAACGCCCCAGTCTTTCATGAATGAACTAACAGAAAAAAACCCATAACTGCCCTTTTTTAATACCACATGAAATACCCTAGTGGGGCAGGATCAGGTACTCCTTCATGTTCATTCTTACCTCTCCTCTGTTCCTCTGCCATCAACCAGAGATGCTACAAAGAGCAGGGGGTTACTTGTTAAGTGGGAAAGCAAGAGGAGAGGGGGAATTTGAGCATTGGAGCCTCGCACCTGAGCAAAAAGGATGGCCCCCTCCTCTGTCCCAGGAGCGACCTTGGTGCTTCCCGTCAGAAAATCCCGCTGGTTCTGGCCCTGACGGTGCCTGCAAAGGGTGGGAGATGTGGCACTGAGCAGGAGGAACCCCAACAAACCCATGCAGCGGGCAGGGGAATTTGGTTCTTGGTCACTTTTTTTCGTACCCTGTAGGCAGAGGGAAATCAATGTTTTGTAGGTATTTTAAGCACAAAGTTCTTTGAGGCAGAAGGTTTGAAAATGAACTGAAGGTTCCCTGTTACCTGGCTGGTACTTCACCGAGCGGGCCTGGGGCCAGCAGACAGAAAACCTTGCCTGGGAAGACTTTCTATTTTTCAAAAGAAAAATCATATCCTGTAAACATGGCAATAGCCTCCATTATATCTTCTGTGGTTGTACTTAATAATTTATCCTTCGAGTCTGGATGTTTTGCAAAGCAACTGTTTATTAGCAAGTTAGAGGCACGGATGTGTAATTTTTTGGGTTGTAAAACTTGGCAAGAACTTTAATCTCAAAAGGAAAAATCCAAGTGAAATTTGCCAGTCACTGTTCCTGTTCTGCTTCTACAGTGAGTCTAATCTGATGTTTCATCACCTCCTCACATGGGCGCTTGGACAGAGTACCTGAATGAGAATTTAACCACGCTGCCAATTAATTTGCAAGGAAACTTAATAAAAGTGCTGCTAAGTGCAAGAAGTTTGGGAGGTGTAATATCGAAGCTCACCAAGAGCCCGTTTTTAAAATCTGAAGGGCTCTAATGTAATCTGACAAATTGATTCTGTGATGAAGTTGCCGTGCTGAATTTCAAGGCTGTCGGCAATGAAGAGCGCTGCAGTCTTTTGTTTCATTAGGGAGGATGTATTTGCAAAACTGAATTAAACAGACTAAAAAGCTCTAGTCGAATGCTCTGGCAGGAATCAGAAAATTGGGTATTAGGATCCGTATGTGTATCTCTATCTCTGCTTCCCCAACAGCAGCGCGGTGAGTCACCACAGCTGCCTCCGACACGCAGGAGACGGGGCTGCCTGGGTGGGTTTAACACTGCCTGCCAGCTCTCCCACAGCTTTCCTTATTGCTGTTTGTCCTGGGTCCTTCTAACCATGCTCAGCTACCATATGAAGTGTGGTGCTGGCATTCTGCTCTGGATTATCTGCATCTTTTCCCCACCTGCATATCATAACCCTGGAAATATCCTTGTTCTGTCTGCAAGTGATGAGCTTTATCCTGCCCTGAGTCCCAGCACGTACAACTGGCTTTAGGAAATGACATTTCTATTCAATAAACATCCCTTAGTCAAGTAATATTAAATGAAGTAGTAACATCTAAACTAAAAAATAAAACTTCCATCAAAGCTGAGGTTTTACCTCAATGTGCATGAAATGCAAAGGCTTAAGTGAATTTTTTAATCACGGTCAGTTTTTGTGTGGGAAGTGTTTGGAAGGTGTGCTGATGAGGGGTGATATAAAATGGTTGCACAGTATCAGAGAGTTTAAAGAAAAGAGTGTACAAAGCCAGGACTTGTGAGGAAGTTTGGAGGTAGTTTCCTAGATAATGCTGCAGGGGGATCTTCCAGTCACCAGGAACTGAGACTCAGCAAAACTTTCTCTTCAGAAACCACCTTTGCACACACCATGATCTGAAATGCTGTGAGCACCCACACTGTTCATTGTTTTAAGGATGGTGACTTAGGAGAAACAGAATTAGAAAAATGCTTTGATTTCATTTGCTATCCAGCTGCAGCAGTTTACCAGGAGAGACACATGAAAATGTCTGTGCTTCTGGGCGGACAATAACCCTTTGTCTTTGTCCTTTCTGTTGCTGAGGTGCTGCTAAATGTGTTTGTAAGTAGGAAGTGTGAGACAAGAACTGAGCTGTATCTGAGTGAGGAGGAGCTGAGGTGATGGGTCTGAAGC
The DNA here is from genome assembly GCF_000710305.1 of Buceros rhinoceros silvestris. Taxonomy (NCBI): domain Eukaryota; kingdom Metazoa; phylum Chordata; class Aves; order Bucerotiformes; family Bucerotidae; genus Buceros; species Buceros rhinoceros. The sequence continues at coordinate 14,089 of NW_010419114.1, forward strand.
TGCCTTTCAGTGGAAAACTCAGGAACCCCATTTTTTGCTAATGGAGTGAAATAACTCCTGGAAAAGGGTTTTACAGTCACGGAAAACACGAGCGTGTCTATTAGGACAGAAAACCAGCTGGATGGGTAGGAGCGTGCAGATGATGTGGCAGATGATGCCTTCCCAGATCTGAGGGCACTGCCCAGCTTGCACGACTCAAGGGACTCCTTTCACTCTCCTCCAAAGCATCTGGCGCTGCCACTGTCAGAGAAGGCGAGTGGAGTAAATGGACCTTGGGGGTGATCCAACCTGGCAATTTCCACCTTTCAGGAGAGACGCAGTTGCACAGTCAGTGCTCAGGAGTCAGAGAAAGGGCTGTGTGGCTGTGTTTTAAAAAGTACACCCACTTGGCAGGGTTTCCTGCCTCCAGACGGCCAGACCAGGGTGGGTACCACCCACTACCAGCAAAACTGCAGATGATGTGTGGTGTCAACTCCATGGAAACCCGTCATCCTCGGCAAAAGCGTACAGCTGCACTCTCTATGTCACTGTCATCTCCAGCTTGGGAGGCTTTAGAGTGCGTCCCTCTTCTTCCCCCTTCTCTGCAGGAGACAGAAAAGATGCTGCTTCTGCATTTATTGCTCACTGTGCCAAGCTCCTGAAGTGTCTGGTGTGCTAAAAACACTTAATAGCACAGAGCCAAGCCGGCTGCTTCCCATTCTTTCAGCGTGCTGACAGCTCACTTCTGAAAGTTTTAACCAGAGAGGAAGCAATTTGTCTGCAATTTCTGATTATTATTTTTATTATTCAGCCTTGAAGGGGGATTCACAGCAAAAGTGGTTTAGATGTCGTGGCTCAGGAGGAAACAGGTATTTTCCATGAACTTGCAGAGCATACATGGCTTTAGTTGGGTTCACATCACTGCTCGGCTGACCCTGTTGGATGGCTGGTCCCAGGGGACAGGGTGGCCCTGCACCAGCAGGCTGCTGGTGCTCCTTGCCAGAGGTCAGCAATGAATCCACAGAGACAACACAGGGTGAATTGCAAACAGCACATGCCAGGGAAGAGAGAAATCACAGGCAGAGGCTCCCAGGTCCCCTCTGTTGAATCTGAGACAGCCAGGATGCTGCGAAAAAAGTGTGAGTTTATATCTGAGGATTTTTACCAGGTTGCTCGCTGCCCATTTTGCTGCGGTGATGTGGGTGGAAACACCCACCACCCCTCCTTCCCAGAGCCCCTCCTGGAGAACGAGAGACACAGTATTTTATAGTTCACTAGGAAAGACTCGGAGATCAGAGAGGAAGGTTAGGCGTAGGGAGCTGGGGGTGGGCGGGATAGTCGGGTATGGTCCTCACTGAAGGGTTCTGGTCCTCCCCAGCATGGGGTGAACCGCGGCCTGGTCAGAGATGGTTGTGTGGCTAAACGCTTCGTTATTTGGACCCGAAGCTCCTACTGATGGCAGAACAGGTGAAGATCAGGTCTCCAGGAGCAGACGGGTTGGTGTCACGGCATCGTTTGGGATGTGCGCAGGGAGGCTGCTGTTCCAGAGCACTTCCCACAGCAGCTGCTGCAGGCTGGAGTATGAAAGATGGATTTTGTTGGGTACTTTGAGCCACCTGCCCCTCTGGCTCCCACCCACCTTCCCACGCAGTTGTCAGGCGGTTAGTTTGTACAGAGAGAAGGTTTTGTTCCTGCAGTTCAGTTTGTCACAACAGTCACGTCAGGAGATGATTTGCCGTTTTTTGTTTTTCTTTTTTAACCAGGCACATTTCAAATGTAGTTTTCAGGGAGTCAGCCCAGGGAATGGCATCTGCAAAATGCATCGAGGATGGTCAGATGACTGGCAGCCCTTCTGAGGTGGTGTAGCCTCTTTGAGTTTTGATCCTAATCGGAGCCCACGAGCCATCTGACTACTGGAGACAAACCCGGGGGCTAGGAAGTTTGTTTGTGAACTGGCTCATGCCTCTGTGTGCCTGTAAATGGACCCATCTTTGGCTTCTGTTTTGTTATTTAATGTGATTTGCAGCCTAGCAGTAGTGGTTGCTGCCCCATCCCTTGAGAGTTCAGCTTAAACTAAAATAACATGGCACATCTCTCCGCTGAGCAGCCCTGTAAGGGGCAACAACCCTTTCTCAGAGTAAGAGTGTGTAAAGCGGCAGGATTAGCAAAACCCATGGCTCAACCCATGCCTTGAGATGTGGATTTGTGCGCGGGGCTGGGATCTGTGCTAGGGGCTGGAGTCGAGGCTTGGCTTCAGCTAAGGTGTCGGTGCAGTCCTGGTTTCCCAGCTCCTTTCTCAGGGTCTGGATACTATTTTCTGGGTTTCAAGCTACGTAAGCTACACATTTTTTGGTTTTCTTTTCCTGGGGAGACAAAAGATTCTCCTTTAGTTCAGTGTCTGATCCCTGGGCTTGTGAGGGACCTTGTATGTTGTGTGACTAATTTGATCTATATGATGTTCTTTCCATCTATGGCATTTCTGTTTCCCCCGTCTCTGCTCTAGTGCCATGATATTTGGGGCAGATTTTTTGCAGAGAGCTGAAAATACCCTCTTCCCTATATATTTTTCATCCTTCTGCTTTCACCAACCCCACAAAATACCCTGATGATGTTTCTGCCTTCACTTTTGCCATTAACAACTATGTTTTGTGACAAGAGCTGTAGCTGCAGTCAGCATGCAAAATTTGCTGTTATTTTAAATAACCATCTGCTCTCCCCACAGTCTGCTACCTCATCCTTAATTTCTTTGGGTTTTGGATGTTTATTTTGATTAGCCTTGTCACATGGTGCTATAAGGAAATCTTGCTTCACTTCACACGCTACTGCCATGTTGATACAGAAAACTGGCTTAAAACCAAAAAGATGTTATTTTTCCCATCTGCCCCCCCCCTTTTTTTTTCCAGAAAAACTTTTATGTAACAAAGTGTTGTGTAAGGAGGAGAACAGCAGGGAGTGCATCAGGACTCAGGGATTTTCTTTCCGCCTCTGTCACAAATCCACTGTGACACATTGGGTGAGTGGGTTTGGTCCAGATCTTCTCGTTGGGATGAGTGCGATAGCTGCTGAAGTCGCACAAGTAGTTCCATCGTCACATCCATTTAACGAAGATTAAACTCTAACCTAGAGCAAAAAGAAGCTCCTGGGAGAACCATCTGTATCAGGAAGGGCTGATGCACTAAAGTACGTTGCCTTTGTTTATTTACGTTAGAATTACAGGTACAGAGCTCCTGAATTTCAGACTAATGTTCCTATTTCCATGCCGGGTTTGTGTGTTTTATATTTGTAATTTACACGCTGTTCCTCCATTGCGTGAGTAACCAGCCTGTGCGATCAAGGTTGTGGTAACTGAACAGCCACAATTCTGGTGGGGGAGTTTGTGCGGCTGATGGAAATGTGACACACTGTAAGAAATCTCTCTTGGAGGAGCAAAAAATCACAAAGAAATTGGTACTCATTTTGCAAATGCACATTTAACTAGTCTTGGTTGAATAAAGAAATATAATTTGGCTTCCTGTGAGGAACATTTTTGGAGGAAATATGGTCCCACTGAGTGCTCTGTGTCCGTTACAATTCTTCCCTATCCATGGGGAGCAAACTGAAGCGTCGTAGTATTAAAACTACTGCTGAGCTGCATTCCACTTATACTGTACTTTTCCTTAGGCTTATCTTAATGTTGGCTTTGGGCATACAAAACAAACTCTGCTGGTGTAGAGGCAGGGAGGTGAGACTGTGAACAAGCCACGATTAGCTTAATGAGACTTTGGAGGGTGTTAGTGCACAACTGGGGTTTGTTTGTTCTCATCTCTTCTATCAATATAAACTGTGAGTAAATCTACTAGTAAAAATCAAAGCAAAATAAGGTCTTTTGGTTCTGTCAGGGATTTAAGAAGTTCACTTATGGTGTAATTGTTATGTTGAGAACACAACTACTCCAGAAGCTTTAAAAGGATCTTTGACAAAACAGGAAACATCCTTTTCTGTCCCGTAGCCCTTTCTCCATGCTGCTGTTGACTGCCCTTGAGTCCCGGTGGGAATTCACGGAGTTTACCTGGTGAATTAACACCGCGACAGACTAGAAAGTACCTGATTTCTTACAGCACAGGGATATACACTGCTGCTGCTCACGGAACTGGTGAGAGGCAGTGATGGATGATCAAAGGAGGTTCTCCTCTCCAAGGCAAGTGAAAGCCACATAACTCTTGTTAATTCAGAGTCGCAGATAGGGAAGCTGAAAACACTGGTGGGCAAAGGATGGACCGAGAGGTGTCCTGGGGAAGGTTTCCTGAGCACGTTTGCAGAATGCTCTGTTCTCATTAGTGTTAACCTGAGGCAATACCAGGCAACTCTCAAACAACCAGAAAAACAGAAACTTTCCAAAATCCTTAAGTGATTTTATTTTTTTAAGGGGGAGGAGGGGAGTAGCAAAGAAAGCACTTATTAATTTAAAAATTAAAAAGATCACAAACACTAGTTCTGTTTTGCCCCAGCTCCTCTCAAAATGATCTTCTGCCTTAACCTGTGACTGAAAAGATGGATTTTTCTTCAATGTCCAGGTGTTTTTCTTCTTCGTGTGACTGTGAGACTAGCCAGAAAATCCAGTGAGAATTCCTTTGCACCAGGGATTAGTAAATGTGTCTTACAAAACCAGACTCTGTTCCCGAGTGTTTATAGTCTATAACTACTGCAAGAAAAAGGGTGGATGAGGCCAGGTATTACAGCAAGCCCTACTAGACTTGAAATTCTTCGGTGTCCTGAAAAGAAAGAACGAACGGCTGACTTTCAGCTGGCCAGAGATATTTCACAGAGATCTTTCAGCTTTCAATTCATTTCCTGTAGGCGTTAATGTGTAAATACGCTGAGTTTGTATCCCCAGTGGTCAGTTGTGTTTTCATTTCATATGATAGGAAGAGAATGTTTGAAAACCCTCTTAGCAGAAGGTAGCCTGGCAAGGAGGAGGGACTTTGTTACTGTTCTTATTGAGGGAAAGATTGCACAGCCTTATGGAGACACCAAAGAAAACACACAAGAAGGAGTCATTATGAAAATTGCAATCTTGAGGAAGACTTCAGACAAAAAAAACGTGCCTCAATAATTACCTGAGGGCCCAGACATGAAACACCAAACCAGTTTGTAGGCCACCAAGCTTCATTGCTCACACAACAACGTGCTTAGGAATATCCTGGGAGCACCCAGTTTTCTTCTCCGCAGCTGTTACCCCATGCCTTGTCCTTCAGTGCTTTGATCTTGTAGGTGAGCTCTAGGGCAGAGGCGTTAGGAGGTGGCAGCAGAAAGCAGGCACAGTTCGACAACTATTCCAAGTACAGGCTTCCTAGCTGACCTTGGAAGAAAAACTGCTTCTTCATAGGCTGCAGTAAAATCCACAATGCCATATTATTGCTGTCGAAGTCTTTAATTAGGAAGCAGGTATCTTGTGGAATGTGGGAATGCAGCACATCTTGGTCATCTGCGTCTTGCTGGCTGTGCGTATTCTGCTTGATGAACAGCAAAAGAAACTCTCCTTTTCTCACTGCTCCTCCAGGATCTGCTGCAGGTCTCTCTAAGCTGGAAACATTCCTCCCGGCTGTAATCCACGGCCCTGGTTTCAAACCTGTTCCCAGAACTGGCACCTGTCAGGCTTAGGATGGCTGACAGGGCTATACAACAAAATTCTCAGTAGCACTGCCGAGTCAGCCAAGTGGAAGGCTGTTCAATGATGTGAATTAACCCCTTTAGCCCCCTTTAACTCCTTTTAGTGCTGGGCTTGTGTCCCTGAATTGCCTGCTCCAGCGAGCAGAGCACAAGATCCATCAATCAAGGTAAAGCTCCCAAAGCAGTGCTGGCACCTCTCCAAGGACAGCGCACGGCAATTATGAAGGCTGCCAACATACTGCAAAGGTTGGGGCAATGCTCTTTAGCTCAGGGCTTCATCGCCTTTTCTATCCTGAGATGGCACCTGCTAGCCAGGCTTCATCTCCAGAAGAGGAATAGACTACAGACAGCCTCAGGAACCTGTGTACTTACTCAGCTACAGTCAAACTGGCAGGGCTGGAAAGGTAAACGCTGGATGAACTGGAGTGTGGATTTCAGCACAGAGCAAGCAGCAAGAGTGAGGGAGAGAGTGAGGAACTGATGGACACGACTGGCCCTCCTCTTGCACAGAACAGGGTTTCACCCATACCTGTGTGTGAATCAGAGCTACCAGCTGGCATCTCCTAATTATGCCCTAATGATATTTAGACTATGAAAATTGTCAGGTCACACAGTTCCACCCAGATTATTTGTTAACTAGCTAAATCAGCAGTAATTGGAGGCATTGCTCCACCGTGTAATTTATTTGACAGCTGCAATGTGTGTTTTAATTTCCACAGGGGCTTTCCCAGCCCTCATTGAGTTCTGTGGTGCTCAGTGGGGTGGTTTAAACCCAGCTCAAGCCTATTCACAGCCACAAATGGGACCTGCCCTCAGTGGTAAGTGCAACAGCTCAGCTCCGTCCATCCAGCCATCTGCAGAGCGATCTGCCCCTTCTCTGCCTGCTGTGAGAGTACTGCTGGAGGAACAAGGAATTCTGGTTCTGATTGAGGAATTCTGTGATTCTGATCCATTAGAATACCTGCAGGTGACCACATGCTACTTCAGGCTACAGCTGCAGGGACATTTTTGGTGGTAGTGCTCAGCATTTCCTCTCACAGTTTAATCAGACTCCTGCCAAGCTGACAACTTCCCAACACTTTCACAAAGTTGGTGGCACCAGTTTCCTCTCAATACTGAGAGGAAAAGCTTGAGCTCATTTTCCCAATGGTCTTTAATGACCTATTTAAAAAGATGCAACCCTAAACAGGCTTCCCACACTAGGAATTGGGAGGTGCGAGGCAAAATGAAAGAACACTCGGAGCTCTTGCCCTGCATTACCTACCAGTGAACTGTTTTGTTGTTACCTCATTTGTTTTGTGGTGTTCAGTGGGATGCTGACCAAGCTGCAGAGGGAAACTGTCATTAATTATTAATAAATTGTTGAATCCATCAGGACATCAGTGCTGCTATAATGTTTCCCCAGAAGAGACAAAAAGAGCCTTGAGTAAGGAGTTGGAGTTGTTCCAGTGAGAACATCCAGCCCCAAACCCAGTCTTACTTCTTTGGTTTGTTAAGTGAAATTTCCAGATGTTTCCTTCCTGCTCAGCATTGCACACCAAAAACATGCAGCAGTTAGTCTTTCAAAAATGAAATTTGTTACTGAAGGGACTAAGAGACAGCATCCTGACTTCAGACAGGAGACTGAAGTCCTCCATGAAGACAAATTCCCCACATCCTTTGAGCACCACCTTGTATTACAAGAAATAATACAAAAGCTCTGACCAAGGGCTACCTCGTAGGTTTATAGGGTTGCAGTACAGCCCTTTTGAGCTTAAAGCCACAAAGGTCAACAAATCCTGTAGTTTTACTTCAGATATGTCACAAACATGAAATTTCACCCGTTCTCCTTGCATTCAACCTACTCATGTTTGACTGGTACGTGTCTAGGAAGACACCCAGTGTTGTTCTCAAGGTAACAAGATATTTACTCTATTGCAGTGTCTGGCTTCAGCTTGTAGGTGCTGGGTCTTGTTGTGCCTCTGGGGCAGCAACCCCAAGCCCAGGGATCAGAGCAGGCAGAGATAGCCTGCCGTGGTCACCCTCAAAGAGGGGTTTGGGTAATTCTTCCTCTACCAGTAATTCCCTGGTGGGTGGCAAAAGAAGACAAAAAAAAGTGCTCCACAGGAGGTTCTGTGGCCAGGTATGAATCTCCCAATTCTCTGTCCTGGCACTCTGGGAGAAATCATCCATCTTCGGGCAGATAATGCCCACTGGCATTTTACTTGAAAGATGGAAGCAGGAAAAAACTCTGTAAAATGTTATCTATCATTTGAATTTAAGAAGGGATTTTCATTTCATTTCCAACCCTTCTTCTCCCCTTTTCTGTACAGTCCTGGAGTGAAAGGCTCATGAGCTTCTGTCTGGAATAATAAACTTGTCTTCTGGCAGCTTATGAAGAGGCTTCTCCTCTACCCATGAGAGAAAGGATGAAAGCCACTGGCCAGGTCCCCATGCTTAAATCTGGTAGTTTCTCCCTCCCTCTTTCCCAGTTGCAGGTGGCCATGATTCATGATTTAAACTCTCGAATAGCCGGAGCCCTTCAGGGTGCTTTGCCTCTGGCTGATGGATCCAGCTGCAGATGGTTTTTCCTCTTGTGGCCAGTACTATGCATCCCCTCCCTTCTTTCAGTATATTTGGGACATGACGGGGAGCTGATCAGAAACAGTTTTGGTGGAAAAAGTGAGCTCTTTGGAAAGGAATCCTTCACAGGAGCAGAAAAAAAGAGTTTGTATAAAGCTTTTGTCAGAGATTAGTTCTAGTATTCTGAAAAATTAAATTTCTAATTGAAATGCAAGAGCTTCTAAGTAAGCCTCACTGTCCCTCTGTGATCTTCAGAACATCCTGGGGTGATATTAGTGATATTAAACCCCTCAGGGTTTAGTTTAGATCCCAGACTTGCAGGAAAATGCCACCTCTGTTCACCGTGGCACCAGCATTTGCTGAAGAAGTTTGCAAATAACACAGTAATCCTCATCAACACAAACGACTCTGCTTATCCGGGCGACAAGTTTGAACATGGCAAATATTATCCTGACACAAGACAGCAGCTTTCCAAGGAAAAGCGATTTCTGAAGGGGTTTTGACTGCTCCACGCTATGGGTGTGCTAAGTTTACCAATAATTAAGTACACTGCAATTTAACTAATTGTTTGATGAGGGGCAATCCTCTAGACATTACAGTGTGTCAGTTTTTCAATGACAGGGCTGACAGATGAGTCTCATGTTTTTCTTTTGCTCTAAATCAGCAAGTATGACTTGCTAATGAACCTGAAGTATGGAAATGAGCTACAGTGAAGTGCAGAGACTGTGGTGTTTATTCTGAGCAATAAAGCAAATAGCTGAGGCACAGAGAGACTGTGTGTGCAAATGGAACCCTTAAAAGCGAAATCAAACCTTCCACAATTGTGTTGAGGCACAGTTACGTGGAATAAATGTAGAAATTTACATTTTTGCTCTGTGTTCTGTCAAAACACAGTTCGCTTCATCAAGAGTTCACAATAAGGAGGCGAGGGCAAAGGGAGCGAAGGTAAGAGAGGTTATACGTGAGGGTGGGGGAGATGGATGTGAACAGAACAGCTGTAACGTGCCAGCGGGAATGGGCCTGAATCTTCACGTATTTCTAGCATGAGAATGACCTCAAGGATCTCTCATGCAGAAAAGAGGTTCATACAAACCATCGAGCCACGTCGGTAGAAGCTGATGATCGTTGTGTTATTAAGGGACCATCAAGCATTTCATGACTCTGAGACACAGCCTGGGAATACTTTGTGTTTTGTTTTTCTTAATACCAAAGATTATTTTCAAAAATTTTAATCTGAACTTTTCGATCAGGGCAATCAATAGCCAATGGAGACAATCCCACCCCACCTCTGCGGGACCCTCAGAGAGGGAGCGCAGGGAGTGGATGATTTCTCAGCAAAGCTCAAACGGATCTTCCCATGTGCCGTGCACGGGCTGAAGTGCAGCCCTCCTGCCAGACCTCCGCAGAGCCCTGCCATCCTTTACGGCTGTCTGAAGCACGAAGCTGGGCTTGTTGGACTAACCGTGTGAACTAAACAGGGCTCGTGCATGGACATCCAGACACACCTTTCTGCGGGTGTAGCTTGTGCCTCTAATTTCCTGGGGAGAGCAAAAACCACTACGAGCTAGATGAAAGACAGTATATGGGCATCTGCATGGTGATCCCTTGTATTGCAACTCTTTCTGAAAGAGACTGAGGTCAGTCCGGCTGTGCTTCTGGGCATGGACAGCCCCATTGCACATTCTCCAGGCCACACCTTCACCGCCTGCGTTCAGTTTTCTCTTCAGATGTTGGCTGTGGAGCGTGGATGACTCTTGGGTAAAGAAAACTGCTTGCTCAGTGCTCCCTCCTCAGCAAATCCTGAAGCGACACAGAGCCTTCAGCAAGAGGCAGGAGACAGGTGGTGGTGGTAGTTCTCCCCTGTCAGGGTAAGGGTGATCTGTCTCTCTCCTGTTGATATAAAGGGTATAATGGGGTTCCCTATTAGGAGACAGGAAGGAAGAGGTGCATCTTTCAGACCCTTTGTCAGGAGATTGCTCCGTGGTCTCCTGTTTCGGTAGGTCATTGTCTCTGCTTTTGTGAGCACTGCTACATAATCCAGTTTAAAAGAATGCAAAGGTCTCTGCTAGTAAAAAAACCTCTTTCAAGAACTGTTCCCATTTTCTACAGGAAATCTGACAGTGTCTTTGTCTAAGACCCTGGCCTTTTTTGTGTTCCCATCAATCAGCCCTCTTTCTCCATAAACGCCCTCTTTCTAGCTCCAGATCCATTTCTTTTCATGGACATCAATGCATTGCCAGTGCCTTGATGGCTTTCAGTTCCTGGAATTTCTCTGTTTCCTTTGTCCTTGCGTCTGAAGCAGTTTAGATGCAGATCTGCTCTTTAAAGAGAGCTGGAGCATCAGTCAAGTGGATTACTGCGGGGCTGGCCGGTTCTAAAGGCTTTGAAAAATACTTTGAAAAAGTCCTTTTTGGCAGGCAAATTGTCCCTTGAAAAGGGATTTCCTTCAAAGCTGAACATGCCTGAATCTGAGAGTTTCAGATCATTTGTGGAAAACACACATGCTTCATTTGGCCCACAACATGGATGCCTCTGAGGAAAAGAAATTATTTCTCTTTACCATTCTTTTAGTGTCCCGTAGATTAGGAAAAAGCACCAAATAAAATAAGAGTCCATTATCACTTATTATTCCATAACCTTTCCATTCAGACACAGTCTTTGAAAAAATAATTAAGGAACTAGCGGTGGCTAATGCGTGCACTCAGAATAATGCACATTCATACTCTTATTTTCAGCAAAGCAGCCGAGGCTCATTAACATTATACACTAGCAAATGAATTCGGTTTGGGATAATGCCATCCGATTAAACTTTCCACAGCCCACTTAACTGGAGCTTTGGTGTGTGTTTGACAGACACTTTAAACTCCCTGGAGATCCTCTGCTTTCCCATTTTCATTCCATCCCCTTCTAAAGGCCAGATTCCATCTGCTCTCAAGTTGATTAGTGACTTGCTCTTTCCATCAGGTTCCTCAAGTTTAAGTGAGATGAATTGCAGAGTTAAATGCTGTCCCGGGAGGGGTAACATGAATGGGATCCAAAATGATGAAGTTAACAAAAGGGTAGTTTTCCAGTTATCCCTTCACAACCACAGCACAGAAGACGGGTTTCAGGTAAGACTCTGGGCTAGGAATCAAGAAATGAGTTATCGTTAAGCTTAATTCTTAAACTTGGGTGAGACTGTAGACACTGTTTCCCTATCTCAGTTGTCCACTCACAAAATAAAGACACCGATTCTTCCTAGCTACCACCTCCCTTCAGCTTGCAACGTTTTCAGCAGGTCCTGCCTCTCAGCAAAAGAGCGTGCAGTGCCTGTTGCTATCAGGAAGGCAGGAAAGATGCAAATTGACCAGCTGCCCCAGTTTGTGCCGTGAGAAGCGGAAGGATGGACAGCCTAGTCTTGGAGCGTCGGATAGATGGGGATGGCAGGATGAGACCATCCTCACCTTGCAGAGCTGACAAGAAGTTATAAAAACCCAGGCAAGCAGCCAGCCAAGAATCCTGCAGATGAAGCGGTTGCAACCACCAGCAGGTGTTCAGAAGTGGAACCAGCTGAAGTGGCTGGCAGAAA
>NW_010419114.1:25940-31179 GCF_000710305.1 Buceros rhinoceros silvestris
CAGCAGGAGGGGGATCCCTCTGCACGTTGTGTGGGTTTTATGGAAATGAGGTTCAAACAAGGGCTTCATGTCTTATAGGTGGCAGCTCTATGCAAATTACAAAGCAAGTGTCAGTAAATACATACTTAGGGATTGCTTTTAGCATGCATTTTGGTTTTTATCTTAAAGTTTTGTTTTGTTTCCTCAGAAAAGTGAAGAAAGAAATACCCTGTTAATAATTACTGGGTTGGCCCTTTTCACGTGTGTGATTAGCTGATGTTCACAGCTTTTTAGAGTCCTTTCCATTAGGATGAGAAGTGGTTGATGTCTGACTGGTGTCTCCTTTGACATTAATTTCTTAATATGCACAGATTTCCAGTGAACATCACAGAAACACAGCAGGCAGTTGCCTTGATGAGAAAATCCTCGTCTGGACCTCCTGGGTGTGCTCTCTCGGGTGAGATCTGCCTTTTGCCTACTAGTGAGAAATCTCGGAAACCCAAGGAGTGCGAGCCCTGCTTCATATGGTGACCCTGTACAAAGTGAAACGAGGTGTGAAGTGGAACCAGCAAGAGGTTTCTTGAGATAGAGTTTGTTAAACTGAGCTGTATAATGAGCACAGGGTGCTACTTCTAGCAAAATACCGTGTTTAAAAGCCACGGAATTCCTTCAGCCCCTCAGACTCGCTGAGCTGCCGTGTACTGTAGGTAATCGGTGTGTACCTGTAGCCAGCTGAGCAAACTGAAAGGTTCTGCATTGCACCATCCACGAAGCTCCATGGTATAGGAGCACAGTCTATCCATAGCTTTCATGGTCATGCAGAAAATCATTTGAAATCATCAACAGCTCCAAATATGGTATAAAAAAGTCCCCTGAGTAAAGGAAAAGGCATTTGGGGAGGCTGGATCAGTCAGGGAAATGCTTTCTGTTTCTCTATTTTTTCTTTCAGATATGCCTACGGTACAGTAGTTCCTCAAAATCCAACCAGCTTTAATGTAGTGCTCTGTTTCCTGCTGCGGTTGTTTGGATGGATGTGCTCCGACACACGCACAAGCACCTGTGTTTGTGCATGTGTGTGTCTGTGTGTAAATCCACGTGCATATGTATGTGCACAATGTTGACTACAATCCTTTGGATTTTCAGTGCCCACAACTGGACAGCACTGGGAAGTGGGTCCATTTCTGCCCACCACACCACTTTCCCTTTGGAGGTGTTCAGTAGGGTCACCTGGGTTTTGAGATGTCCCCTTTTACCCATCAATATAAGCATGTGCTTCCTGGCACCAAGAGAACGTGGCCAGTGTCCTGAGCTGGGCATGCGTGTATGTGGCAGTGAATTAATTTGGCCTGAAACAGCTCAGATGGCAAAAACCCTTGACTTATCTGCCAAGAAAACTGAAAATGTGCTTCAGCTGAGATCTGTCAACATGAGAGGAGCAGAGGGTTGCCCAGTCAGCCAGAAGATGAATTTGTGCTTGTTCTGTCAACTGCTGGAGATTGGAGTGTCAATACAGAGCCTAATAAACTTCTGGTTTCTAAAACATTAGCTGCTCTGAGATCGTGTTTAATAACAATCTGGTCTACCTGAGGTCACGCAGCCAGCTGCAGCATTGTCTCCAGGCTGGTAGCGTTGCCAGCACGCTGGGCTTATCAGGTCTGTTTAGGTGCGTGATCCACCCAAATTAAATTTTGGCCCCCGGCAGCTTCACTTCTCAAGCCTTCTACGCACAACGCAAAGGAGATAATGAAAAATAAAGGCTAGGGACTGAAAGACCGATAGATAATGTTCATTAAATTGCTTCAGAGAAGCAGAGACTGGGTATGGAATGCACACAAGCAAATACCCTCATAAGGAGGGAACGACACCCCAAATTTGATGGAGGCTGCTAAAATCTTTGGGACTTAAGATTTAAAGATGCTTTAAAGATTTTTAAGATTTAAAACATTTTGCTCTTAAAAGATTAGAACCTGAAAGTGTGAGATAAGTGAAAGGGTGTGAACACACCCACTCCGGTGCAGATGACTGTTTCCCATCTCGGCGCAGCTGGCAAGGCCCGTGGACGGGCAGTGCAGGGTGTCTGGGTACCGAATTGCCTTAGTGCGCTGCCTCCCCCAGAGCTCCTTTCAGTGGGATATACAAAGTGCAAAGAAAATATTGAATGCAGAGATTTCTTTCCTTTGTTTTTGGCTGGACTAATTAAAGCTGCCATCGATCCTGACAGGACTGCCTGGGGGCAGTATGGCTGATGCTGTGCTTGCTACGAATAGCTGGTGATGAGGGTAGATGCAATGATCTTTTTGTGCTGTATTATTCCATTCCAGTCCACTTGAATTCCTTTCAAACAACATTTCTCTCTAGAGTTATTATGTTCTCCCTCTATTTTTTCGATAATGTATGGTAACTTATTCCATGACACTGGAAAGGAAACTGGTTGTTGGTGACTGCAGGGTTTTCATTCGAATATTCTTTAAACACAAAGCAATAATTTAGATAGAGAGAAGATGGGAGACACTTCACCCTGCTATGCTGATATCCGAGCACTGTTGAATTACAGCAGTGCTCATCTTGCAGCTATGCCGGAGAGTTCCCTAAATATTTCTCATCAGAGCTGAGATCCAGTTGTTGAACGCTGGCAGGTTGGAGGCTGCGAAGCGGGGGAAGGATGGACTAAATTCATTTGTGGGCAGAGGGCAGGTGATGGGGTCAGAAGCACATGACAGATCCATTTCTCCCACAGCCCTGCAATTTGTTGTGTGATTGTCACTGCCATTTATAGGGCATGGATTGATTCAGTGACCCACAGGTGAGTGATGGGCCAAAGCACGAAGCATCTGTCTTTGTTCTAACGAGGCTGTAGTCACGGCATCACTTGGGTGCCTTAGGGGCGTAAATGCATTTATCAGTGTAGTACCCTTTGGAGGCTGGGCAACAATATTAAGATTTTTTTCTTATTTCATTTATTTTGGAGACAGCAGGAGAATAAATAAGATGTTGAAGTTCACAGGGAGCATTTCTTGCAGAGCCAGAAACTGAAGCACGTTCTTTTAACTCACAGTCTAATATCTTGCCTGCGAGATTTGTCAGGTGGCATCCTAAAAACCTGCTCTATTTAATCTCTTCCTCCAGGGTCTTCTGAATATATACACATTGAAAAGATGGCTGCAGAAGGCAGAGTTTAACTAGTTTTATTCTGTTCCTTCAGGAGTGAGTTTAAAATCAGCCATGTCCTGGTTTTGGTATTATAAATTATTCTATGACAGAAAAAATACCACTTGTAAGCTGGCTTTTACTCTATGTCCATTTATGCTTGGTGTCTCTCTAAATCCGTGATGGCTAAATGACACGTGACCCAGAGACAGCAATCCAGTGCTAAACCGAGGCTTATTCCTTTGATGAGAAGCCTGGAATACAAAAATAAGGTGGCCAAAACTTTAGATCTTGCCCGGGAAATAACCTTGTTCCTCATATAAACCAAATAAATCCTTGTCTGTTATCATAGACAGAGCTTCTAAAAGACATTATTTCCAAAGAACATCTCCATGGATACTTGGTGGCATATAGCTTCAGAAAAAAAAACAGGATCCTTCCTAATTTAAAACAAAGAAAGATTGTCCATCCAGTCTCAACTTCTGTGGCAATACTTCTTTTCCCCCCCAAATTCTGCACCTTTCCTGCTGTGTTCAGGCTGTGTATGCTGCTCCCTGAGCCCCAGTAGACCTCTAACAGGAACTGGGAAATGTAATCATTCCCACACTCCCTGTTTTCATGATGTCTGCATTAATAGTCTTCTTTTTCCAAACAACCTTTGCTGACAGCAAACCATTATCGTATGCTGCACGTACACCGAGTACAAATTCCAGTTAATACACCATGATGCTGCATAATACACTGTCCTGCCGCGGAGCTTAATCTAATACAACGTGATGTAGGAGGCACCACGACACAGCTCAGTATTTTATGCCAGGGTGCCTTATCTTGCAAAATTTTGCAGAGGGCTCACCTAAAGCTTGCGTGCTCCACCCAAGTCTCCCAAGCCGATGTACAGAGGCCGTCTGTTGTCTGATACAGGCACCTGCAGGGATCAGCTGGGTGGCTGCTTGCTCCTGGGCCATCCTGTCCTCTCTCGATCACCTATGAGAAGAGCAGCAGGGGAAGAAGGGCTGGTGGAGGGGAAGCCAGCACCACCGATCCAGCTCCCCACCAGTGAGCTCAATAAGCTTTATCTTTACAGCTTCTCTGGCTGGGTCAGAGGGAGCAGAGGGCATGGAGGATGCCAGCAGAGGAGAGGGAGAAAGGGAGATGCCGTGGCTGTATGCAGCCACCCAGAAAAGATTACATTAGAGGTGTGAACACCGTGCCTTCATGGATCCTGCCAAGCAGTTTAATTAAAGGCACTTGCTGTAGCAGAGCGACCCACTTTCACTCCCAGCTATCACATCAGATGTGATGTTTTAGGAGATAGGCTACAGCAGCAGAACAGCATTTCTATCTTTCTGGCTTTTTCTTTTCTTGCTTTCCTAAGCAGAGGAAATGACAAACTCACATTGCAGACAAGGAGAGGAAGATAAACTTTTTATGTTGGAGTTGTGTTAAAACCACTGACGCTCCAGAGAGCTCTGTCTATAGCACCTCCAATCCCATATTATCTTTTTCTCTAGAGATAAAGCTGAGGTGGAGAGACAACTCTAGCTTGAAAATTTGAGTGCTTTGGCCTTGCCTGTCTTTCATCCCCACATGTCCTACTGAATTTAGAATGGCAGAGTCTGGATTGCTGTGCACAGTCCCACAGTGTATCTCTGGAACGGACTCTGCATTGCCTCTGTCTCTTCAGAGTGCTCACAGCAAAAGATCCCCAGCCTCTGGCAACTTTCTGCTCCCAGTCTCACAGGCCACTGCAAGGCACTACTGCTATGGCATCACTACATCCTCTGTGATGGGGGAACTTCCCCCATCTGCCCGAGATCTGCTGAGAGAGACACCAATGCAAAACGATGCGCTATGTCTGGGGAAACTGGTTCGAGCATTCTCCTAGAGTCATACAGTCTTTCCTCCTGTTATGTCTCCTAAGAACAAGGCCATACCGTGAGCCAGAAGAAACAGCAAGGTGGGAATAATTTGGCTGGTTATTTTTTGATTGTAATGAGGATTTGTATCCTCTCACCACCTACAGCTGTTTAACCCACTGGACCTCAGTGTCACTCCATTTGGCACACTGTACACTGATCCGAGACCCACATCTACCACCCGCACATCAGCAGGA
>NW_010419114.1:31234-49756 GCF_000710305.1 Buceros rhinoceros silvestris
GAGCCCCGCATCTACCACCCGCACAGCAGCAGGAAACACCACTTTTCTTTCCACAGAGAGACAAATTTATCACAGCCACTGCCATCTCTTCATTTTTACAGCAACCAGTTAATTTAGACTTTTCATTCTATTCAAATCCAGAGAAAGTACCAGTCCACAGCAGCACTGGCAATCATTCCATTTCTGGAAACAAGAACACTGACTAAACAATAGAATCTTCATTGTGAAGACTCAAAAATCATGCTGACGAAAAAAGAGTGACTTATCTTCAAACCATGGCAGGAGAAAACTCATCCACCTGTCACAGCAATGAGTCCAAAATGCAACTTTTGATCTGATGCTGCTAGACCTCTAGATCCTGGGGACAATGAAAACCAAATGTAGGCAAGGGACCATCCAAGTTAGAGCAACAGCAATCCCCAAGGCACTCTGGGTTTGCTGTTGTCTCTAGGTGCTGTAGTAAACTAAATAATACTTGTGGGGAAGAGCTTCTATCAGCAGGTAGATGTCCACAGCATCAACATTTCCCCAGCTTTTCTAATTCACTGGGTGCACCAGGATAGAGACATCATATGTCCATGGTTCATTTGCATTTCACATCTCTGCTTCCCACAGGCACCAGTAGCAGTTTCACCTCTGAGGCAGACACCAGTTTTACACCGAACAGAGCCAATACAACCCCCAGGAAACAGCCCACTGCTAGAGAAAACAGCCTCTCCAGGAGTGGGGAAGGAGAAGCAGTGCCGAGACACCTGGCTGAAAGATTCAAGCAAAGAAAGTTGCTGAGAAAAGATGCAACAGCTCAGAGATATTTCATTTCTTCCAAAGAACCCTCCAGCTTGATCTCCTTTCCCATTTATATCATTTCACACATTTCTGCCCTTGCAGTATATCATACATTCTGTCATTGATGAAAAGAGAGGCTGAAGAGACAGAATAACAACAAAAACCCCTCAGAAACATCCCAGTTCACCCCCCACCCTCCAGTCCTCCCTCCAAAAGAGAGCAGTAAGAAGGAGCCTCATTGAAGAAATGACTCCTTGCAGCTGCCTCCACGGAGCTGCTGGAGATTAAACGGGTTCATCCATGTAGCGGGTCGATTGCTAATTGCTTCCCTGCCCTCCACCCTCCCCCAGGATTGCCCAACGCATCCAGTTCACGTCAGAAGCAGCAAGTGAGTGGCAGAAAGCTCAAGGGTTCAGGAGCTCCTGCTGTGGATGTCACTACAAGTCTGGGAGAGGCAAGAACACGGGAAGACAAGTCTGACAGATGATAGAAATTGCAAAGGGCAGCTGATTGCCCTAACGCAGTCTGGGCACTGTGGGCCAACCTGCATCTTTATAATTACATCTAGGGATCTTCCTGAGATGAAGCAAGAGCCTTTCACTGTGCTCAGCAATCGATGAACTCCTTTTGCTTTGTGCCCGTGTTGTTTAATCAATAGGATTAAAGCTGGAGGATGTGGTGCCTTTGATATAATAATAATTGGTAATCACATCCTTAGCATTAATATATACAATGTGCAGTGAGTCCTTATGCATATTAACATGAACTTTATGTTTTGCTCTCCTATCTGAAGCCTGATCTCTGGGACAGATGCGACAGGAGAATTGCTTTCAAAGGCTCTGGAAAAAGGCTTTGGCAGGTCTGAGGGCTCTGCTCACATGGTTCTGCATGAGAGATTAGTAACACTAAGAGAGGTTTTATCACAGTCAGATTATCAACAAGACATGACAGAAACTATTTGGGTCATTGAGGATGAAGAGGCTGCAAAAGCCAAAGATATACATGAAAATGAATAACTATTAGGGGCTGCCTTTTCTGACTAGGATCCAGAGAATTTAACACATGAAATTCCTCACACCATATTCTTGGCCAAAACCAGATCCTCTGGGTAATGAGTGCCAGGGATTTTACACATACATTTATTTCCATGCATGATCATCCCAGCACAAAAAAGGGAAAGCGCAGATTAGTGACACACAATCTAAGATGCGAGACCCTTGGCAGCAGAGAGCTGGATCCCTCCTGCACCAGCACTGAGCCGTTTTGTTCCGGATCAAACAGCAGCAGCTGAGGAACGGTTTGAGTGTCCAACGTGCGGAAGAACGGTAATAACTAACGCCTGAAGGTGGCAAAGCCTGGTGGAACAGCAGTGGCAGGAGGCTCCTCTCAGCATGTAGGAGTCTCTGATTATCAAGTCATCCAAGACCACATGTGCTGTAGCACTGCTGACAACCTCCTCTTGCACGACGGAGATGAACAGCTCTTGTGTGCCAATCAGGCCATGCAGATGCTTGGTCAGCTTTCCAAGGCTGGAGCAGAACCCAGATTTCAACTGAACAAACAGATCTCTGATAGGACACTGCTGGAACTTCTGTTAGTTCATGCTGGGGTGATCTGTTCCCATCTAGCTGAACTTGCTTTGGAGATTATTTTATCTCCTCCTTCAGCAGTTAATTACTCTAACATAATACAAGGTATGTAATTTTTTGTTATTTCTGGCTGCTTCTTCCTCTTTTTTAAAAAGTGAACTTCTTTTGTCCTTTTTTCTTTAAACGTGTGGCTTTTGATATACATAAAACAGTACACTTAAGAGAAAATGTGCTTCCTGAAGGAGTTTAAAGAAGGCAAAAGACCCACCATGAAACATGCACAGAGCATCTGTAATAGAATTATATCATGTGAGACTATTTGAAAACAATTTGTCATCTTGGGACAAAGCTATAGCCAGGAAGGAATATTACACGAGCGCTTTCTCTTTGCACAACATATTGCTGCTAGCCTGGCTGGAAACCCACATTCTAAGAAACCTTTTAGTTTATTTAAGTGCCAGATGCCTGATTTAGGGCAAATTGGGCCCGATCCTAAAGTCTATCCGAGATGATAGAATATCATCCTTTGAATTCAGTTGGCTCTGACCCAGAATTCCAAGCTGGCCTCTTACAGTGACGTTTGTACCACGTTCAGTCGCTGACCAGGAGTGTTTATGTATTACAGTTGCTCTCCTTACATTCTATATTCGAGGTTTGGGCTGTGCTTACTAACACTGGCACTCATAAATAAAAACGCCTTCTGTTTGGCCTCAGTTTTCAGTACGAGCTCGTGGCAGTAATGCTATTTTGAGGCTTCCACTTCTGAATTAATGTGCTTGAAATGGTGCAGGAACAGGAGCTCCTTATGAAATTCTGCCTTACAAAATCCCACTGTCAGTATCATTTGGTCCCAACCTATGATGGGAGATTCAGAAAGTGGGTTGTAAGGGCAGAGACAGAGAAAAAAACCCCCAAACAATTGGATAGTTCACAGGGAACAAGACTAAGGAAATACATAGTGGAGCTGAGTGATAAATGAGCAAAGAAAAAGCAGATCTGCAGGAAAAACTGGGTGAAAAAAATAGATGATCATTGCCCCAGGCTGACTTTGCAGTAACAGGTCCTTTCTCCATATTTTTAAATCCTCACCGTACTACACCCCGATGTTCGGACATGCTCTTCTTCCAGCCACCTCAAGATCTCTTTAATGTGGCTATAGCATGGC
Source organism: Buceros rhinoceros silvestris (assembly GCF_000710305.1). Classification (NCBI taxonomy): domain Eukaryota; kingdom Metazoa; phylum Chordata; class Aves; order Bucerotiformes; family Bucerotidae; genus Buceros; species Buceros rhinoceros. Next base: position 34,775 of record NW_010419114.1, read on the forward strand.
AGGTTTTTAACCGGCTCAGTGTTTCTGACCAGCATCATTTCAGCTGCCCTCTGGCATCTCAGGAGCCACTGATCTGCCCTGAAAACTGGTGCTTCACTGTTTCAGCGACAGCTGAAATAGCAGGGGAAGCGTGTTCTTACGTGTGCGTCTGGAGCCTGATGAAGAGAATGACCAGAGCTGATAAAGGATGCTTGCAATTAAATCCAGGCCACGTAATAAAATCGGGTGAAGAACAGACCTTTGCCCTAAAGCTTTAATCCTTACTGGCAAAGAAAAGAGAGCGTTAATGCAATTTCATGTACTGCTACCTTGACTCACTTCTCTTCTTCACCAACAAACACACTTGGATGTTTGTGCACATCAAAGTTAAGATTCTGGCAAAAGTAACTCAAAATACCTGTTTCCCTTCTGCATAAAGTCTAAATTTGGAAGGCTGGCTCTACATCTGAGCTCAGGGAGGGTGGCTTCAGCTGGTTGTTATGGCAGCATCTACGTCTCAAAGAAATTTGAGCAAAGCTGAGAAAAGGGAGAAATAGCCAAGATCCCATCAAAGTTATTTTTTCAAAGAGTGAGAGCTGGAAGCGGGGCAGGCCCCTGATTCACTGAGGATGCGAAACGTAGCGGCACAGGCTTTGCTGGCATCAGCTCGTTAGACAGTGTGGTGCCGTCTATCTGCAATGCCACCGTCATCCAACGGTGATGGTCACAGCATGGGCTGCTTGTAGGGATGTAGGAATAGACACTGGGATATGCTTGTTAACCAGTATTTGTCCATGATGGTAGAAGTGAAGGTATTGTCCTTGATTGCACAGCACGCATCGTCTCATCAGCCGCCTGCCTGGAGCCTCATCCAAACCCTGCGATGAGGGAATGCTCATTGAATTTTACCTCCTCTGGTCCTGCTGCTGCCCAGAGTTTCTGCACCAGTTGGTGATGTGGTCTATTCATGTGAGTGCTATCGCTTCTTCTGTTCCTGCTTCTGCCTAGGTGTCTTTCTGTCTGGTGAAAGACACCACGTTACACTGAAGAATGAGTATTGAGAACAGGAATCACTCCAGCACAGGAACAGGAACTTCTCCTAACCCGAGCAAGGATACGGTGCACAAACCGTCCCATTAACACAGCTCCATGTGTGTGGTGTTTACCTGAGAACTGATCAGACATAGTCTCTATCCAAGCTGTAGACTTTGATGTACTTCTTTGATGTCCTTCAACATCGGCTCTTCCTGATCCTAAAAGGCTGCCAAGGAGGCAGGACTTGCATCGATCTAAGCTAGGCTGCAGCCCTGCTTCATACAGTGCAGGCAGGGGCAATTGTAGCAGTCTGGGTCTGCAGGGAGAGGCAGAGAGAGTCTGTGTCTGCTGACTGCACACAGAAGGTTTTTTTCTCCCTCTACAAATTGCCTCAGATCCACTTTCCTAAGTAAACAATCAGCTACAGAATTAGCTACTGTGCTAAATGAGAAAAGGAGTTGAGGGAGAGTAATGTAGAATAATTGAACAGGAAGAAGGGAAATACGCATGTAGCAGACCTGAAAAAGAGACAGAGAGCTAATTAAATGTAGGACAATTAATTTCACACAATGTCCTTCACGTGCAGCATCATAAAACGTTTTGCTGAATGAGTGTGCCCAGAATCAGCTGTGCTTTCAGGAACTTCTTTTGCTCTGGTTTCTTCGTAACCCGACGCAGAGAGTCGTCATGAGATAAAAGCATCACAGCTCACCAGTCCCTTCTGAGGTCAAGGTGGAATTCCACCCTCGCAGGCACAGAGTGGTAAAGTGGGCAGCGCAAAGATGGAAGCTCTGGCATGGTGACAAGTCAGAAAGCATATATTTCATTATTGTTGGAGGAAAAATATTACGAGTGGAGCAAGCTGAGAGTCACTGGAGAACGATGGGACTGAAAGGAAGAAAGGATGCATATGAGCATTCTTTTAGGGGACTGATATCTCTGCACCAGTGATTTTGTGCAAAAAGCAGAACTTGGGAGTGTTATTTCTTCCTGCTCTGGCTTTAATCTTCACTAAACTGCTTGATTTTTTTCTAACAAAAGGTGCAGCCATTCTTTTCTGTGCTTGTAGCCTGAATTGCTCCTGCGAGCCACTACGCAGCCAAGTGCCCGATCAACACGTGCAGCTGGACACACAACCCAAGCACATGCGGATCTGGTTCCTCTGTTCTCAAGCCTTCCCTGTTCCATCTACATCTGTTCCTCCTGTTCCTGCTACATCTCCTGTCCTTTTGATACGTGGTGAGGGATGCCCATCTCAGAGAGGGCGATGCTATAGGCAGAAGTCTTTCCTTTGGCTTCAGATGACTTTTCAGTCACCGATTCCTCTGACTCTCACAAATGAAGGCAGGCTTTTTCTTGGCCAGGGCAGAAGGTTTCCTTGTTGACAATATCCAATAGTTAAATGCCCATCTCCAGGAACGAATGAGAATACCAAGGTAGAGCAAGCCATTGTATTCATCCTCCATCCTGGCAGGATGTCCCTCAGAAGGGACATGCCATCCAGTGTGTTTCTACTCCTATCCTAGTTTCTTCTTTGCTGCCCATAAGAGACTAATTGAATCATGAGATGCTTTGGACGTCAGTGCTAACCTCCTGGCTCACCCTCTTTACGTGGAAAGTAACGAGGGTGAGTGGAGCTCTAGCTGCTTACATGATAACCTGTGACTTAGGAAGGCATCCCTTTGCTCATCAGCGATCTTGAGGTTCCTTTGTTATATGGTTTTCGTGATGGAAGAAAAAAAAAAAGGTGATTATTATAAGGCACTTTCATCTGCTGTCACATTCAATAAAATCAGTTCAGCTCTCTGAAAGTCCTGTGAGGAAGGCATCAGGGTGAAAATTCATGAGTGCAGACTAAGAGACATCGGTGAATAAGTTGTTCTGTCAGTCATTCCACCACAGGTCCTTTTTTTAGGGAGGGAAGGAGTAAGCTGGGGTTAGGGGACCCTGCTGTGTGATTTGCCAAGCATTTCAAAACGTTACCCTGCCTGTAATGGCTGGTGATGAATGCAGGTTGTATTAACGAGCTTTGCACTGCAGCAAGGTGGGTTGTAACAGCACAGCGGCTCTGCTCAGTGATGACATCGGCTTTGACCACCAGGCCATGGCCTTGCAGAGAAGTGGCTCTCATTAAGGGGGAAATCTTTTGAAAGGCTTCATAGTGTAAGATCTCTCATGGGTTCACATTTGAGCAAGGATGAGTGGGCAGCACCCTCAGAGGCCTCGGTGAGCATCCCTGAACAAGCACGAAGTGCTTCTGACAAGGCCATTGGAGGCAGAGAAAGGGCCTCCTTTGCTTGAGTTGAGACTCATTCACTGAGGTAAGAACTCTTTCGTGGGCCAAGAAAAGCCACTGGCTTCTTTCTGTTGCTGCTCTTAGCAGGGTCTCCACAGCTAATATCAATACTTCCTTAAGGAGGAGCAACTCACAGTTTGCTGCTGCTGTCACACCCTTAAGTACTCTTGTCCTTCATATCCTAAAGTTAGGAGAAATTAAAACGGTGACCTGATTTCTCCTGACATCAAAGGATTTGAGTCCATCATTTGAAATACTGAGAAGCCGAACCCTTTGACACCCACGTGTCCGGCTGACCATGTTTGCTGATGTTACCCAGCTGTTACCCTGCTTGTGAGAAGACTCCCTGGGAAAGGGGTGGACAGCTGCTGCACTTCAGCCTGCAGCCTGTCTTGGGAGCAGCTGGGAGATGCAGCATCACGAGAGGGCCGGTGGTGATGTGTTTCCCAAAGCTGCAGAGCTGAGGAGGAGCTGATACTTTTGGTGTCTGCTCTGCACGTGGAACACAAAACCCAGACTGCTTCTGCCTGGATCTGCAGGGTTCAGATCTCATGGAGGGTTTGGTTTTTTTTTGTTGTTTTTTTTGAAGTGCAAGTGACAAAACGCAGGTTGCTTTTCTGGAAAAGCTTTCCTGCCTCAGGAAAAGCTTTATCCTACAAAGCGTTGGCAGCTCTCCACCCTTACTGACTGCAGCGTACAGGGGGAAACTTGCTTAGTATCTTGCCGACCAAAGCTCAGCAGGGAATTTTAAAACATTAAGGTGCTGCAGCAGTAATTTAGTGCACGTTTATTTCGCATGGGGATTGTGTAAATGTAGTTGGATAATAACATTGTTTGCCTGTCTTGCAAACTGTCTTCTGTTAGGAGTTGTTTAGGATCTTTGATGCAGAGTCCCAGGAATACATGTGTTTAAATTCAAACTTGACCCTGGGAGGGGAAGAACCTGTCTCCTTCTCTTGTGTCAGGCCTGTCTGATGATGAATTGGCAGGACTTGCCTTTCTGACATAGATATTTGCACTTATATCCTTTTTAGTGTGTGGTAGAAAATAAAATTTTGAAGCCAAATGACCCATCTTAATAGTCTAATCCTCGACCATGCTTTGCCAAGCATCAAACTGAAATTGCTTATGTCTTTCTGAGACACTTTGTTAGCATCTCATGGGAAAAAGGAGCAGAAGTCTGCAACTAGCCTTTCAGCAGCGTTGTTCCCAACAGCATGGGCAGCAGAGCGGCTGATGCATGGTCCCAGCACGTGTGCAAGCAGAGGGACCTCGTTAGCTGACAAAGACCTCAGCACAGTCCCTGCTTAAGCCAGAGGGCTGCGACGCCGGGGGTTGTGGGGTGGAAAGGCTACTTTAGCTCCCTTGCCCTGCGTCAGCACCTCAGTTACTGCAAAGGAGCTGGGACAACTGAGGACATTCTCCGAAGAAGCTGGGCACCTGTGAGCAGCATTTTGGTTTTTTAATTGGTTTCTACCTGTCAGACTCGTCAGTGGTGAAACTGGATGTTTGCAAAGAGAAACATGTCCTTCCCCCTCATCTGCCCCCACAGCTCCTTCCTTCCCGCTGGCCCGTCTCCAGGCTCCAATGTGACATCTGAGCAAGTTTATTTCAGCATCCGCTGTCAGCAGGAGTGGAGGAGTTTGTGAGAAGAGGCATCCCACGGCTCTGGTTCCTGGCGGATACTTTATGTCTGATCCAGGTTGGGAATCGTTTCCTTTGGATGCTGTTGAGAACCTGCTGTGATCCATGCTTTGGGCTTTAGGCTTAAGTAGCTTCTGAGAAAGGCTGATGCTCTAACAGCAGCTTTGCAGGTCTGCCCAGGTAGGGTGGGGTGATCTGTCCATCTTCAGAAGGCGCCAGGTACCACGATACTGGTCTGTGAGGGATAGTCATCAGCTACAAAAGAGAACCAGCCAAGTTGCTTACTACAATAAAGAATACCCACTGCAGTTTTGCTTCCTACCCGTTTCATCCAATGACACAATAATGTCTTCAGCTAGGCGCAACGCTTAAAGAAAGGCTCCTAGTGCTAAATGGAGCTATCCAGCCCAAGAAGAAAAAAAAGATACTGAGATGGATCCATAAAGATGAATAAGGCAAAGGGGCTGTTTTCTGAAGACACCCAGCAACTGATGACACCCAGAATTTGTTCCCTCCAGCCTTCCCTCAGAGACCCGTGTTGACAGCTCAAAGTGTTTGAATGTGGCCCCTACAGCAATGGTATGTTTCTTGAGGAGGTGGAAGATGATACCATGTGAATCTCAGAGAGCTCAACACTGCATCCTGCAGCAGCTGTGTTAACAATCATCTCTTTTCACTACAGGTCTCTCTCTGGTGGAAGTACGTTTGAGCAGGCAAGTGGGAAACTTCATGACAGGGTAAAAGCAAATGAAATCACAGGAGGACATGGGAAAGGAAGAGCTGAGCTTCCCTGTCCCTGACCAGTTATATCTTCAACGTCATGCAGGCTTGGAGGCTTGCTCAGGCTCCTGGAAAGTTCTTCTTGTGCTTTCTGGACCACAGAAGCACGGAGCACAGGTGGCTGTGGTTGGGCTGCACCTTGCGTACAAGGGGACCACCTGGCAGAGGCGGCATGGGAGGGTTTGGAAACTTCAACTGGGACTGCTCAAAGAGGAGGGTCCCTGGCACCAGCCCTGCTTCTTCTCATGGGAAGGTACAAATGGAAAATATGTGTTAGTGGGGATTTTGCCATTTGAATGTCAGGGATAATTAGGGGAGAAAGGAAACAATTCTCTACTGCTGACAGCAGAATACAGAGGCAGAGGAGCAACCAACCCAGCCACAACCACGTCGTCTAACTGTATTCCAAAGTCCCCTCTGCAGATGCCTTCCTCACTCATGTCTCTTCGCTTACTGGAGCTATAACAGGAAAGACTTAGGTGGTTAAACCAAAGTGAAAGAGGACCATGACTTCAAGTTATGGGGGAAGTGATTTTGTAAAAAAAGAAAAAAAAATACTCCCCTTGCACACAATTGTCACCTGGGAGATCTCTGCTTCCACAAAATTCACAAAATTGCCTGAACTAGTGAGACAGAATGTATCAGTCCAGCTTTGTGCCAATGGACAGCTGAGATGAGAACGTTATTAGTGTTCTGAGGTCAAACTTGTCATGCTGAATTAATAGATCATAAGGCACAAGAAGTACCGTTCCCCCAGTGAATCAGAACTGAGACATCACCTGCGCAAATAATTGTATTAGTTTTGAATCAACAATGAAAATAAAGGATAAACAATTATCTACTTAAGTTCCTCATCCTTTTTGGTAACATCATTGTGTAGAGTAATTGAATTACCTTTGTCTTCTTCCCATTTGTCACGGGGTTTATAAGACACCCTTTCTTCCTTCCCCCCCTCCCCATATCTTAGCAAATAGCCTAACGTGCCTCTGCCTCTGCATCTGAGGGTGGGAGCATTAGCTCAAGGTGTCTCAGTCCCCAGCTACTTCCTTCTGGGGGATGTCAAACATAAAACTCCTTCTGTGGTTTAAAAGGGGTGGTGAGCTGCCAGCCAAGGGGATGGGAGCAGGGAGGAGAAAATAGAAGGTTCATGCAGCAGAATCCTAGATCGCCTCTTGAAGCTTGTCAGGACTGAGATACAGAGCTAGATGTGGCCTCTTCTAGTCATTTCCCCATCACTCAGGCTCCACACAGACAGGGTTGGCACTCCTGCTTGGCACCACACCTCCCCACCATCAGACTCCTAGGCGAGCGAGCAGGGATGGCCCAGGGGGCTGCAGGGGATGTAAGCTTGCGCTGCCCTCCGCCACAGACACTCAACCCAGGCAGTAGCAGCTCATGGCTTCCAGTGGTGGAGGTCCGGTTCAGCCCTGGGTATTCTGGCTGAAATGTGGCTGTGTGAACTTAGTCCCCTTTCTTGCAAAGAGGCTGGTGGTAAATGTAATGTTTGCAAGGTTGGCCGTGGTCTGTCGACAGAGCTCTTTTGGCACAGTACATCTGGACTGCTCAAATCCGGGTCAACTTCTCTTTTGCTTATCAAAAATCTCTGATGCATCTTCTGGTTTTTTAAACTGCTGTATTCTCTATTATCTCTACTTTTGAGGAGGAGGTTGTGGCACTTCTGAAACAAAGCGGAGTCTGCCAGAGTCAGCTCTTGGATGGGAAACCGGGATTGGAGGCTGTTGGAGATGTTTGAGAAGGCACCTTTTCACCTGAAAAGTGAGCTCCTCTTTCGAACTAATGCTTAAAGAGGAGCTGAGCTCTGCTTAGAGCAGTGCTGTCCTTCCAATGAGCTGCAGAAGTGAGATCCGTACGTGGCTGCTCGTGATCCCCATGATGGAGCTAGAATATCCTACCGTGGTATCTCTGTGTCTTTACCTAATCCTGGTTGTGCCTGTCTCCGATTTGCTTCATACGCGTCCATGCAAATTTCATGCATTAACTCGGTAAATATAGAGCATTACTCCCATCACTGGTCATGAATTTTTGGAGATGAAATCCACTTTTCTGCATCACAATTTCTCCGGGTATATCTGGTTGTGATGAAGTCTCAGTGTTTGACTTTTGAACCACCAGATTTTCTAGTAGCACAGAACAGTTTAAAGGGAAAATAAGGGTTTCTAGCTATGAATATTTATGGTTAGAGTTGAATTGTATTTTAGATTGCAATTGATTATTGCTGGTAGAATAGTAGATAGAAGCTGACATTCAGGTTAATTGAAGTATTTTCCCTTTTGTGCATTGACCAGTGAACAAATTTAACTGCTATCTGTATACTGTAAGCCTCAGTATTTGAATCTTATTAAGCCTTATAAAAGCAAACAAAGCTAGGAATAAATCTGTCTGCAATAGCAATGAGCCAGAAATATTTCTGCTTGCAAACACTAAAATGTAGAACTGACTTAAGCCATTTTATAGAGCAGATACTTTGATATGAACAGAAACACAAATTATCCTCAATTTAAACATCCATGGGGTGTAACCACAGCCACTCGAGTAAAACTTCTTCTTGTTAATCCTCCGTAAAAGGAGCTGGTTGGAAGGATGTGAATATTTGCAGTGGAGATGAAATAAATCAAACCAAACACACACTCGTTGTAAGGGCCTGGGGCTGACCACTTTTTTTCCAGATTTAACATATGGGGAACAGGGATGTCTGTGAAAACATCTGCGGTTGAAAAGGTGGGTGTGGGAAGGAGTGGTACTGGTAAAGATGCAGCTTGACATGCTCTGGAGCTGTATTTGGCAACAGAAAATGCTGCAAACCTCCCCAAATGTGAGTGTTTAGCTCTTGCCTTGCTATCCCACTTCTTCTCCCGGAAGCCAGGCGAGTGTCCCATTCCTCAGCCTCTGCAGCATCAGCTCAGATCCTCTTTCTCCCCTTCTGCTCTCTTCTCCCACTGATGTTCTGAGTGTCTTAGCAGCTCTCCCTGTAGTTGGGTATGTGCAGATTAGAAACTAAAGAAAGGAGATGTTTTTAGGTGGTCCAAGGAGCTCCTGCCAAAGCGAATAGAAATTAGTTTCATCTGAGCAGAAGGGAAAATGTCCTCAGCTGCACTTTGGAATAATTGCTTTAAGAGAGAGTTGAGAACAGCTAAAAAATACAGAACTCTGGCCAAAAAGAAACGGCAGTTTTGGGAACAGGCATTTGCTGGGACACGTGAGCAAATTTAACTCTTTGCTTATCTGATTCTCTCTGACGCTCGGTGAGGGGATGCTGTACTGAGCGGATTCAAGGGGTTGTACACAAGCCCGCCCTTCATCCCACTGCCTCGGGGGCATTGTCTGACCAGCCCTCTTTGCCCTCTAGTCCATTTTGGTCATGGTCCGATTCTGCGTTTCTCGGTCTGTGCACAGTTAAACAGCTTCTCGAGAAACTCCATTTTGTGCCTCAAGGAGTAGGCTCAATTTCAGATAAATATGAAATATCCTCAGCTTTATCAGTTCTCACCTCAACAAAACATCTTTCCCATCCGATCATCTGATTTAGTATTTCGTTTCAGTCCTAATAGTTCCTAATTCTCCAGTACTCTGGTGCCAACCGCTAAGGAAGACTATTGGCCTCATCAAAGTCTTGCTGTGAGTCATAGCCCCTTCTTACATAAACCAGCCTTTTCATGTTGATCAAGACAACCAATCTCCAAACCCTGTGGTGCCTCCTGGAGAGATGGACGTAAAGATCTGGCAGACCCTGGGCCCTGGAGGCAATCTGCAAGGAAAATGAATAGCACAGGGGGATGAATTGTCATAAACAAGTGAGATTTTTGTTGAAGAGAAAAGCTTTTGACTAATTTGCGAAGAGGCGAAAATCAGATGGGAGCAGAATGTTTTCTTTTTTTTTTTCCTTTTCCATTTTCCAGTGTTTTTTTGTTACATGCTGATGTTGCTAACACAACTGTCTTCTCTCTGGAAAAAGTCTGCAAGTCCTTTTGATGCCACCATGTATATAGAAACACAGAAAGCAAATAGAATTATCAGCATGCACTTATTTCACTCACGCTTTCCGAAGACGTTTGGAGTCCTTTGTACCTTTCATCCTACATCTTAAGCTGATATGGCACAATCTTCCTCAAAGCTGAGCTTTGAAAAGTCAGTAGCTTCTGGGTTGGCATTTCAATGGGGGGCCTAACAAAGCGCGACCTTCTCCCTGCAGAACCCTTTCCTGCCTCTCTCTCCTGCACAGAGCTTCATTAATTTTGTGTTTGCCTTCCAGACTGATGAGTGGCAGAGACAGGCCTCCACAACTCCTGACGTAGTGCTCGACTACGGGTAGCTTGGCTTTCCAGTTCACCACAGGGATAAAGCTGCCACTCACACTTACACCTTTTCTTCCTCAAGCTTTCTGGCAAAATGTCCCAGCAGAAGACAGCATTTCTTCCCAGGAATCAGATTCTAACACCACGGCCAGTCTCACAGAGGTCACATCACCCTAGGGCAAGGGGCAGAGGCATTTCTACCAGTTAGCTCTACTAAGCCAAGGACATCACTCTGATGAGGAGCTGGGTTTAATGGGGTGTAAGTGGAGGCAGAGCAGCAGCATGGGAGCATGTATCATTCTCTGTCTCCAAAGCCCATGAAAACTTATTAAGATACAAAGTGGAATCTGCAAGGGAGTTTTGTGAATGCCAGTGAGCTCCAATGATAAACAGGACACCGAAAAGCACCGAGGCGTGCTGCGATAAATGCTCTCCCTCCTTGCCGTTGTAAGACAGACAATAAGCAGGAGATACCGTCCTGTATTCCATCAAAATCGGGACCGGAGCCTTTGTGCCTTCCAGACACAAGCTACAAACTGTGATTTCTGGTTTAATCTGATCAGCGCCTCTGGCATTTCAGATTGGCTGTGGAGCTGCTAACATAATGAACTCTTCATTTTCCCCTGCTAAATGATATTTTTTTTTAAAAAAAAGCCTTAGAGAAGAGAAACAAACAAAGCTGGACTGGGTCACTTAAAACCACAAACCAGGTTTCTTTGGAGATACAAACTGATTTATACCTGTGGAGCATGTGGGCCTTCATCCAGGCTCACAAATGCTCCACAAATATGTATGTTCTTTCACTTCAAAGGTGTATAGGCTTGTGTCTACGTGTTTCACCAGATCATCCCTTCCTGGGATGGATGCTCACTTCTCTGGGCGAGAAAACGAACCAGTCTGGCTGCCGTGCTGTGGTCACTGGTGACCGTACCTTTTGCTTGCCCCGATCCAGATCAAGTCCAGAGCAAGGAGAGGGGTAATTGGCTACATAAAGCTTTCTTCTGGAATGGCCATGAAAAAATCTAATTTCATACTTGGGAGGATGGCAAAGCGAAATGAATCTTATCTAATTGCCAGTCTGAAGGAAGACAAAAAATGATTTATTGCAGCAATGTGGAACTTTGTAAGAATGCACACTCTGCGTGGGAGCGGCACTAAAAATGCTGTTGACAGTCACAGCTGCTTTTCAAGTGGACAAAAGAATCAGAACACTGAAAATGTCAGGTGTCACAGGTTTCGTTATAGTTCTCCATGGTGCCACCGAGGTCATTCCCATTTAATGGAGTTCGTTTCTGTATTCAGGTATTTTTAAAATTCAGAACACAACGCTTCACCTCGTCCTGCAATCTGTGTGGAGCAGACGCCGGGGATAACAGCACCTTCAAGAACACTTTGGAAGCTGCCGGGTGCCAAGGTTGTTGCTGCTGATGACAGCCAGCGAGAAGTTGCTTTTACATGATTGACTGTTGGCATGTTTTGCTATTATCTGTCTTGTAATGGAGGCTTAAAATAGTGCACGGACTTACCTGCTGCTGCTGAGAGAAGGGAAGGATGAATCAGCGTGGCCTGTGCCGGAATCACTGGGGTTTTAGAATCCCTGGTCTACAAGAAGATTTCGTTACAGTCCTTGAGTGAATCCCTTAAACTGTCTGTGTGTGAAAGCCATAGTGGGAAACAAGAGCACCCTGGCAGTGACGGCGGGATGGAGAGCGAGGGTTGTTAGCAGCGTGCTAACACTATTACAGGTCGATAACAACTGCTCTTGCAGCTCGTTTATGTTCACAAAACGTCAGGGCGCTGGCGAGTCCCCAAGTGACTGTAGAGCGTGCAGGTACAGAGCGTTTGCTCTCTGGCTGAGCCCAGAGGGGCTGGTCCCCAACAAACGGGATTTCGGAGGAGCAGGTCTTACGCTGTGCAACCCGCACCCCGTTTATTAAGCGCTCCGGCCCTGGGAGATGAACCACAGACCTGTGTGACCCTGTGTTGGTACCTGCTCAGCACTGAGACATTCATAAGAAAATATGGTACGCGGATGTTTTCCCTGGAGATCACATAGTTAAGGAGTGGTGGTGAGATACAGAGCCATCAGCCATCCTGATTAATTATGATGTGTTTTCGTGGTGCCTGAGGCTGAAAGCTGCATTGCGGTGGTGTTGGACAAACCCTTCCTACTGAGCAGCTTCCGAAGACGGGAGAAAGGAGAAGCAGAAGAAAAGAACAAAGAACCCCCAGGTTAACTGTTTCAGCCCTTAATGCAACTGAAGATAATGCCATGGCAAAAAACAGTGTGTTTGTCCTTTCATCTTCATGCGTTTCATCAAGGTGAGGGGGGATGAAATGGTCTGTCCCTGACACTAACGTTACTCACAGGAGAGGAACTCTTTATTCTCGATGTGCCTTGCCAGGTCTTGAAGCAGATCTTCCCGGCTGCGTGTTCGTAATCATTCCTTTTTGTAACTTCAGTATACGACAGAGCTGCGACGTCCCAGCGGTGCACAGCGCAGCAGCAGCAGCGTGAAAGCAGAGTGCACCAGTCCTGCTTTACAAGATGGGTTTACATTTTTGCGTTGAAAGGGTGAAGGATTTTGCTTCCCATTTTTTTCAGGATTTCGTAGAGGGGAAGCAGCCAAGTGCAATTAAATACCATGTCACAGGCGATACTTCCCAGCCCAGCCAGCCAGTACTTTCAAGAAAGAGGAGGAATTTTTTTTGAAAGACCAAAAATTTGTAGTGAGGGTATGCATGGGTAGGTGGGTGGCTGTGGAACTCACAGCTGTCATGAGATTCTGGCCATCTTGGAGACATTTAAGTTTCATTTAAGTGTTTTTGACTCTTCCCGCTTACTTTGCTTTCAGCAAGTCTGTTTTCAAGAATGAAACGATGATGATTTCTCTGTCTTTAGTAGCTACAGTCCCTGGTGAGCTCAGTAGACCCATCACCATCCTCTCCTGGTGGCATTTGGCTGAGCGAGCCCTGGGCTGGGATGGCTGCTGTGGGTTTTTGTCCTGGGGAACACCTCCAGCACTTGGGTTCAGCTTCCCTGCAGCACTCAGGGCCGTGTCTGTGCTCGTGTGCTTCGAGAGTGCCCCAAATCTCCTCCCCCTCTGCCTCGCACTGCCCAGCCCACAGGAGACCTGTGATAATAACCAGGATGCGCCGCCTTATTGCTTTAAATACGGTCATGAATATACTGCAACCTGATCTACAGTTCAGACAAAGGCAATAAGGCAGAGGAGGGCTTAAAGACATTTTAAATAAATTAATTTCTGGATGGATGTTTATTAAGTTTCATGAAGCCATTTACGAAAACGTAACGTTTGTTTCAAAAGGCGCCTGAACTATGTGAACTATGGAAATTACTTTTATAATTGGCATGAGAAATACAGGCCAAGCTGAAAGCATTCTCGTGGCTCGAGGGGCAGTGCTCGTGCCTTTCTGAAAGAAAAAAGAAATTCATTGACTCGCCGCAGCCTTTTGTTTGCCTTCGTATTGGTGGGGTGTGATGTGATGCCCAGTTGTGGGACATGGAGGAGCGAGGAGCTGCAGTTTGGGGAGTTTTGCCTTTTCAAGGGGTCAGCCCTGTGCTAGGAGAGGAGCACCCGGGGCCCCGCTGCAGAGCTGCGAAGGCCAGTTTAAGGTTGATGGGATTTCACCGGTTTCGAGCACGACTAGACAGGCTGTATGATAAAGACAGAGCTGTATGATAAAGACACAGCTGCCATTTCAGCCCAAGCCATAAACTTGGATATTTATTTCTTAGGATCAATAAATGACAAAATAAAATAAAATACCATACAGTACAAAGGCTATATTGGGAAGCAACCATTTCATTACAGTCTGGTCAGTAAACACAGCATCAATAACACCATGTTACATTGACAAAGTGTTTCCCATTGCTACACAAAAGGATTTCACACCCTCTTCCTTCCCTTTGTCACAGAAGATACTACAAAGGAGATGCTGACACACTTTAAACATTCATTTTTTTTTCCCCATTGTGCAACGGGTCACAGAAAATAAAGCACATCAACATTTTGTATTTCAGGAAAAAAAGGTGCACTTTAGAAAATATTTGCCATAGATGTAATGTGTGCAGGACTAGCAGGTGGCACGGCTGCGGACAGACTCTTGGTCACAAAGCCAGGACACAGCATCATGACAGCTTGGATTAGCAATTTCTGCTGGTGTACAAAACGAATCCAGACTGAGAACAGAAGAACTCGAGCTGTAATATCCAGAACCAGACAGAGCTCTAGCAGACACAGCTTTGTTTAAACAGCTACCAAACAGCACAGCCAGCAAGACTGAGGCTAACGCTCACGCCGTGTGGACCTCTGTCCCTCCCCAGGGCGGGTAGCGATGGCAGCCGCGCGGCCGAGGGGTCCAAACCTGCAGCACAAGCTGTCTGCAGCCACAGCCCACCCTGGGCTTTGTGTCACTGAACGCCTGACGTTACAAATGCACAGGTGCCGCTGTTGTCATGTTTACAGCGTGTGTCCTGCTAACCCTCCTCACTGACTTGTCTGTTGAAGCGAGGTCTCATGCACTGTACAAAGACAACAAGCTCAGCAGAGCGTTCCGACAGTGACGTGTGCTGGGCTTTCGGTGAGACAGTCCTGGCTGGGGGAGATTTCCAAATAGCAGAATGACTTTGTAAATCTGATTTCACGCGCTGCCAAATGGATGGCCCTGACAAGAACGCTGTGAAGAGAAATGAAACCTCAAAATAATACTTGAAGAGGTCACTTGATAGACTCTCCTCAGATGGGAATTTCTCAGAATCTGTCTGGCAGCACTTCAGATCTGTGGGTTCAACAGATTTTTTTTAGTCGAAACAAACAGTTCAAAACACTTCTAGGAATTTTGCATAGATTAACAGCGTGCGGCGCCAACGCTCACCCCTCTGCCCCAGCGGAGAGTTCAGACGAGACAGGA
>NW_010419114.1:50004-50452 GCF_000710305.1 Buceros rhinoceros silvestris
ATATCCTGGGAAGCTTTTCCCTTTTTCTTCCCTACAGTATCATGCTTTACAAACCTGTGGGGTCTTGCAGTGAGCTATCCTCACATCTTTGAGCTCAAGGGAGCTGTACCTCAAGGCTGAACGTAGCAAAACTAGGGGATGACGGGGGGGAGAGGATGAATCAGCTGTACCTTACACTGCTCAGCTCAAGGTGGTCAGATTTGGCCAGTGGAAGTTTTCCCTTTTTCTTCCCTACAGTATCATGCTTTACAAACCTGTGGGGTCTTGCAGTGAGCTATCCTCACATCTTTGAGCTCAAGGGAGCTGTACCTCAAGGCTGAACGTAGCAAAACTAGGGGATGACGGGGGGGAGAGGATGAATCAGCTGTACCTTACACTGCTCAGCTCAAGGTGGTCAGATTTGGCCAGTGGAAGAGGTAGCTTGGAGCTGCAATCCCCGCTGAAGGCC
>NW_010419114.1:50718-54027 GCF_000710305.1 Buceros rhinoceros silvestris
ACTCGAGTGGCCCAACAAACATTGCGGAAAGAGTTTATGAAAAGTTCATTTTTACTCCAGCTTGTTCCCATTTTTCTGTCAAACCGAAAATAAACCTACCAGTTCCTCTGAGCTGTGATCAAATATTCTGTAAACTGCCAGAGTATCTCAGTAATGAAAACCCGAGCCGAGCATCCTACGTGAAACAACGATTTTTGTACAGTGTTTTCTAAGATCATCAAGCACATTTCGGCAGGTAGGTGTTGAACAAATATATTAATAATGTTTAACATTTCAAAAACAACTGAGACATGCCGGCTTCTCAGTAATGAAAACCCGAGCCGAGCATCCTACGTGAAACAACGATTTTTGTACAGTGTTTTCTAAGATCATCAAGCACATTTCGGCAGGTAGGTGTTGAACAAATATATTAATAATGTTTAACATTTCAAAAACAACTGAGACATGCAGGATGTGAAATACTAATGAAAGTCAAAGCAACACAGTCACAGCTTCTGTGGGAGCAGCTGTTGACTCTGTTAAGAGGAGAAGTTAGAAAATTTGGGTCCTCTCCAGAAACATTTAAAGTTTCTCGCCTCCAAGGCCAATGCTAAGTGTGTGAAATTCAGACTCCTCTTCCTTTCCCATAAGACTGTACGTACAGGTCTTCCAGAGCGTCTTCTTCCAACCTGCCCATGCCATTTCTAACACACACACACACACACATTTGTTGGTTTCTCACAAATTTTCTTCCAAAGGGACCAGGCTCCTTTCTGGTTTGGTTTTTTTGTTGGTTTTTTTTTTTTGGTGTGTGTGTGCTTCATTATCTATTTTTCTTGCCAAAGAGGAGTCAACTGTGCATGAACACCAAAAGTGCTTTGTCAAATACAATCTCTTCCCTGTTTGGTACAGTCAGGGCAAGAAATTAAAAGAAGGCATGACAGACCAGAGCTTGCAGTTTGGCTGAATCAGAAGAAACTAAAGCCCCACTGATTTCTGTTTTGAGCCCTTACTTTTGGACTAGGCATTAAAATAATCTCCCATTCTTGGTGGGTGAAGAGTGACAGAGTATAGGCAAAGCCTGGAAGGCTGAACTGAGCCAAGTGACTCTTCTAGTTTCTCATTGTAAAGAGGCAAGCCCTGCTCTCCTGTTGAAATGCGGTGCGCAAGGGGACGTAAGATCACCACCAGCAAAATCACAGCAGAAGTGGTGCAGCATGATTGGTTGCTTCCAGGTTCATGCAGGTCACCATCTGGAGATGTGACAGCGGGGAAAGCCCTTTAGCTTGTCCCAAAGGCCTGTGATTTCTGGTGCTAAAGGCTCTGGAGCAATTTGCTGCATCACATAGTGGGTGTTACAGGTGGAACCATATGGGAGAAAAGCTCACACGACCTTTCCTGGCCAACTGGGAAACTTCAAAGGTAATTTTTAGGTCTTGTTCCCCTAGCTTAAGAGCTAGAACTCTCCAGTGTAGACCTTCTTGTGTTCTCTGTTGGCACTACCTGAATATTTGTGTGTGCAGATCAGTGTGCCAACAGGTCTGGTAGCAAAAAGAAATGAAAGAAAAGGTAGAACAAGAGGCACGGCTGCCTACAACTGATACAACCTGTGAGACATCAGCCTTGTGAACACTGTGAGGAAACAAGTAAAACTGGAATAATGGGAAAAATCTTGAAGGTCCCACAGAATTGGGGCAGGTTGCTTTTATCTCAGCAGCCTGGAGCCCTCATGAGCCGGGAGTTTTCTCACCTCTCGATGCAGCCAGCTCTCTGTTCTCCCTGGTAAAAAACAGGACCTGGCTGAATGGCAACAGTAAGATTTTCCATTTCTGTTCATTTTCAGCACTCCAGCTAGGCACAGTTTCTGCATTCTTGGCTTTGCCAGAGACTTTGTTCTTTATTGGTGTTGCAGAACCGATACCAGTGAGAGAGTGGGGCTCACTGTGCCAGGCACTATATATGCCCTAACGTGAAAGATGACCCCCAGGCCACAGCCACCCCAGTCTAGGTAAGGCATCATCTGTTGTTATTTAATTTCAAGGAGCCAGAGCAGCTCTCTTGAGCACCTAGGTCATGTGAATCATAACTTAGATAATCTATTTCTAAAATAACTACCTGGCTCCCTGAGTTTTCACTCCTCTTTCATTGAACATCCCATGGGTGAGCATGTCCATTCTCCAAACACATCCCTTTCTGTTGAAAACTGCTTTCTCCTCATCAGACTCTCTGCTCGGTGCCACCAAGAGACGTGATCTCAAACCCTTGGATGTGAACATGGCATCTCTGCACTGAGAAAAGGATGAAATGCAGTATGATCCTGCCTAAGTTTAACATATTTTGGCTTCCCAGTTAACACTGCACCTGGATTTATGCCAGACTGAAGTTACAAAACATGTAGACATTACTCACAAGAGGCAAGGCCAATGCTTTAAAATAACCTCAAAGTTACTGGCAAAATGAAGCCTATTTTCCCAACGAAAACGACTTTTCTAAACACATTTGTGTTACGTGAATTTGGAGACCATGCATGAAAGTCACAGGGGCCTCTCTCAAGTTTTGACTCCGCCATGAAACGCATTTCCCTTCCTCCTTCGGCTTCAGTACGTAGTTTCCCGTGTGACCTGGCTGGAAAATGTGTGGTTGCTGGAGATGCTGTTGGATTTCCTGGTGAAGGCCAGTCGTTTCTTCTTCTTCCTCCATGGCAGGCACAGCAGTGTGAGTGTAGAGAGGAAGATTTGTCGGAAGTTTGCAGACACCAGGTTGTAGAGGATGGGGTTGATCGCTGAACTGACGTAGAAGAGGACGTTTGTCAGCATGTAGAAGTAGTGGTAGAAGTTGAAAAGGAAACTGGAAGAACCAATGAAAGAAAAAATCTGAGTATGGAGAACCAAAATAATTCAAAGTCACAAGGGTGAGCAAAACATGAGCTGTTTTATTCAGCTCACCTTTCTTGGTGAGGGATGTGAGTTTACCAGTGGGAGTCAGCACATGAGACACCAGGAAAACATCTGTGTTTTAGGCTGGGACTGGCCAAACGTAGGTCAAATGCCCCTACAAAGGTCTTGCCCCAATCGCTAGCAGTTAGAAACTTGCGTATGCCCTGGGTCCAGATGTGGTATTTACTTTGTGCATTCATTTTGTCTTTGCAAATAGACATGCATGAAACTGAGAAGCCAGATGGAAACCAGTGTCTGTGTCATGGATATACATTAGCTTGACTTTCTGGCTGCAGTTCTGGTCTTCAGAGCCTTCAGAAGAGCCAAGATCCAGAAACAGATGCAGTTCTCTGCTCCCCTGCCATCAGTGCGAGCTGCACCCTCTCGTTCAGCA